>NW_027361789.1:3030000-3190000 GCF_039654945.1 Dendrobates tinctorius | reverse complement strand
TTTGCGGGAAAAACGCGCTGCAAAAAAAAAGCAAGTGTGAAACTAGCCTAAAAAACGCAAATGTGAAACCAGCCTTATTTGGGTGATTTGTGATAGGTTCTCTAAGATGGTTCATCTTGTACCACTCCCTAAGTTGCCATCTTCCTCTGAGTTCGTGCCCCTGTTTTTGCAACAGGTGGTTCGCTTACACGGGATTCCTGAGAACATTGTATCTGACAGAGGAGTTCAGTTTGTGTCTAGATTTTGGAGGACTTTCTGTTCCAAGCTGGGAACTCAGTTGTTGTTCTCCTCTGCTTTTCACCCTCAGACCAATGGGCAGACAGAGAGAACAAACCAGACCTTGGAGTCGTATTTGAGATGTTTTATTTCCACTGATCAGGATAAATGGGTTTCATTTTTGCCCTTGGCCGAATTTGCTTTAAATAATAGAGCTAGTTTTGCCACTTTGATGTCACCTTTTTTTGTAACTTTGGGTTTCATCCTCGATTTTCTTCAGGGCAGGTGGAGCCTTCTGCCTGCCCAGGTGTTGACACTGTGGTGGAGAGAATGCACCAGATCTGGGACCAAGTGGTGGATAAGTTATCTCTCTCCCAGGAAAAGGCCCAGTGGTTTTCCAATCGACATAGGACCATTGGTCCCCAGTTTAAGATTGGTGATATGGTGTGGTTATCATCAAAAAAATATTGCTATGAAGGTGGCTTCTCCTAAGTTTAAGCCTGGATTTATTGGACCTTACAAGATTTTGGAGATTATTAATCCGCTCTCTTTTCGTTTGGCTCTTCCTGTCACATTTAAAATCCATAATGTGTTCCATAAGTCCTTGTTGAAGAGGTTTGTTGAACCAGTTGTTCCTGGGGTGGCACCTCCAGACCCTGTATTGGTTGAAGGTAACATGGAATATGAGGTAGAGAAAATACTGGATTCCCGTCTGGCTAGACGGAGACTCCAGTATTTGGTTAAGTGGAAGGGTTATGGTCAGGAGGATAATTCCTGGGTCTCTGCCTCTGATATTCATGCCAAAAGATTGGTGCGTGCCTTTCATCGGGCTCACCCTGATCGCCCTGGTGGCGTGGTTGAGGGTTCGGTGACCCCTCCTCAAGGGGGGGTACTGTTGTGAGTTCATTTTCCCCTTCATCACTGAGGTCTGGTGAACTCCCTATTCTGGTAAAGGAAGGTAATGAGCCTGATTATCAGGCACCTGAGCCTAATGAGGATGACTGGCTGAGTGGAGTCACGGACTGGATATAAGGCTGCCGACGCCCTTCTGCCCTGCGGGTGATTTCTCAGTGGACTTCTAGGACACCAGTCTGATTCCTGCTCCTCTAAAGCGAAGTTTGCTGCTTTGCCTGTTAGCATTATGTTTTGTTTTTGTTTTCCTTGCTTTTCTGGATTCTGCCATTCCCTGCTGGGGTGAGCTGAATCTCCTTTTGCCGGTTGCTCTGTCTTCAGAATATTCCTGAGTACTGACATAGCTTTTTTGAAGCCTAGTGTCTTCAGGGCCTTTTTCACGGTCAGTCTGTTGGCTCTTATTTTCATAGGGTTTTCACGGATTGCAGACAGCAGCCTTCCTGTCCTTTCCTATCTAGTTTAGCTTGGGCCCCGTCTTTGCTCAGTCTATCTTTCTGTCTGTGTTAGTGTTTTCATCTTGCTTCACCGTCATTATATGTTGGGGGCTGCCTATTGCTTTGGGGTCTGCTCTGGGGCAGTTTAGATTTCCCCTTTCTTTCTTTAAGCCTATTTAATTCTCCGGCTGTGATCGAGGGGTCTAGGGCATCGTAGGAACCCCCCACGGCTACTGTTAGTTGTTGTGATAGGATCAGGGGTCTGCAATCCGATAGTTGCCAACCTCTCTGGTTTTCTGGACTTAGCTAGCATTTATGTTTTTGCCTCCTATGGTGACTCAATCATAACACATAATGATAGGGAATTTAGATTGTGAGCCCCATTAGGGACAGCAATGATAAGGTGTGCATACTGTAAAGCGCTGCAGAATATGTGGGCGCTATATAAAGGTTATTATTATTAATGACAGGAAGGGGTTAAATAAAATCAGGAAGTGTAAAAGTCTACTTTGCCAAAATTCATAGAATATAAAATAATGCAATATGGAGAGCAAAGGTACAGAATACTATAGGTCAGCACTTCACAGCACATATTTCATCTCTACAATATTTGAGTCTTTTAAATAAACCTTAAAAATAGAAGTCTGAAAGCAATACATTTCATATAGGTCACATTTTAAATCCAAGACATCCAAGCTTCATTTAGAACATCAATTTAGTTCTAAATGTACAATGCATAGTGCTTTATTTTCTGTATAGTGAAAAAATGCAATAACAATCTTGTGGCAAATGTAAATTTTTTTGTGCTGAGAATGCAAGAGTTTTAGAACCTTGAAGCCATCTGTACTGTAATAGTTCAGGCACGATTTTTCTTTGTTTTGTAAGATTTTTTCAATTTTACTACTGAAATGAATTAAAAGGCTGCATAGGTCCTACTACAACAAAAAACATGATATCTGTGTTGCATTGAGTTTTGTACCTGCAATACAGAGTGGCATGTACTGTAAGTGCACTGGGAGAATTTCAATGTACTCCTAGAGCATTGACCCATATCAAATGCAACTAGAGGCTCATTTGCCTGTGACTTTAAAGCTGTGTTTTTGACAGGGTCTCTTGAAAGGGGATCTGTCAGTAGGATCATCCCTCCTAAGCTATTTATAGAGGCACAGGAAGCTGAATAAAATAAAACCTGCAAGCCGATGTCTTGTTCCAGAGAAAAACTCTCACGGTGCTAGGGGGATCTCATCGAGGTCATCGCAGTTCAGCCTGGCTGGGAACAGAGCCTCAGTGACTGGACATAAGTAACCTCTATGATGTCACCACCGGTCGCTGAGGCTCTCAGCCGCTCAGTCACCAGTGGTTCTTAGCCTGGATGGTCACATCTTGGCATCGTCTAGGTTTAAAACTATTCATCCCCCAGACATGGATTACGGCGTGGGACAAATTGACAGACCGGTATGATATATTGTTTTTTTATTTTTGTTTTATTACAGGAGAACGAGGGCTTCAGTGGTGTTAGGTGAGCATAACAGTGTTTGTTATTTTTAAATAAAAAAGTAAAACTGTGTTTTATTTCTATTAAAGGACTTTATTCTGGCTGTGTCTTTATTTACCATATAACTATAGGATTAGTAATGGATAGATGTCTTCTAGACACTTCATTATTAATCCATGGGCTTGAAGTCACCTGACAATACAAAGGTGACATCAACCCCACAAATATCAACCCCACTTGCTACCACTACAGAGCAAGTGGAAAGAACTGGGCAAAGTGCCAGAATTGGTGTATCTAATAGATGTGCCTTTTCTGGGAAGCTGTGGTTACTATTTTTAAAGCTGGGGGGCCCCTTACCAGCCTGAGAATACCAGGCCCCAGCTATGAGCTTTTTGCAAGGCTGGTTGTCAAAAATGGTGGAAAACCAATGTCATTTTTTTTTTAAATTATTTATTTAAATAAATTAAAAAAACAGCATTGGGACCCCTCTATTCTTGATAACCAGCCTTGTTGAAAGCTGATAGCTGAGGGTTGTGGCCCACAGCTGTGAGTTCTGCCTGACTGGTTATCAAAAATAAAAGGGAACCCATGTGTTTTTTTTTAAATTATTTATTTATAGCGCAGGAGCAGCTTATGACTACACCCACCCGCCACTCCTGTTCTCACTGTTATTAGAGGCAGCAGGTGTCCAATGATGGGATCAGTAGTCCGATGAGCTGACATCAGTGACCAGAAGTAAACTTTATACCTTTGATCACAACTGCTGGCTCACACTGTCTTGACAGTGGGGAAACTGCAGCTCTCTGACCAGTGAGAATGATTTCACCGCTGATCAGAAGTGGTGTTTGCCGCTCTACCATGCACATGACAGCATGACAAACACCCGGTGTTCGGGCAGCCGAACCCGAGCAGTAACACGCATTTCCTGGTGAAGTCAGTGTTTGGTGTCCGTACACGAACAGTAGGTGTTCGGGCTTGCCCATCTCTATACATTGCCTAGTAATTTGCAATATTCTCTGCCACATCTTTAAACAGTATAAAAAGAGATGCAGACCTCCTTTCCTTCCTTATCCAGTTTGCTATCGAGATCAGTCCATATGACATTTGACAGAATTTCCAAATGGGCAGTCTATCTCCTCTAATGGGGCATAAAAGAAAAAACTGAAGCTAGGAGATTTAATTGAGGTACTAGTCATTTTAACATACTTCATAAACAGGGGTTATATATTCCTCTTCATCACAGTACTTCTATACATACCAGCTTTTGCTTACTGTATTTTCACATTATTGCTTTTAAAAAACAAAAATTATGGATTTTTTGCCACAAAAAGAAGTGTCCAAACAAAAAAAAAAAAATTTTTCCAGAGATGTACGACACCAAGATATTCATTATTACAGCTGGAAACAGTCTTATTGTTCAAACATCGAGCCTTGGTGGATCTTCAGATTTCCCTTGTGACTTTGATTTGCTAAGCAGTAATTGATTTAAATGAGATAATTCTCAGCAGAAAACTATTAACATAATAATGAGTAAAACACGTGCGAAACAAGAAAAAAATCTCTTTAATAATACAAAACAAAGCCCCTTATAAACGAGTCATTGCAATAACCATCAGCTTTCAAAACAGTAGTAGAGAACACTTAGAGATGAGTAAATACATTTGAGTGGAATTAAATTCTGCTCAAATAAAGGTGCTTCTCACAAAATAAAAATACCAAAAAGTTAAGTTTATTTCAATTCTTAAAAACAAAAAAGTGAAACTCCTATATTATTGAAAGTCATTTTAAAGAGTGATCTATTTTAAGTTTTTTTTTCTGTTCGTGATAATGATTACGGCTTACAGCCAAATGAAAATCTAAAAGTCTTTATCTGAGTAAATTAGAATAGTTTATAACACAAGCTTGAGAAATTATTTTAAAATCCGAAATGTTGGCCTACTGAAATGTAAGTTCAATAAATGCACTCAATACTTGGTTGGGGTTCGTTTTGCATTAATTACTGCATCAATGCAGTGTAGAATGGAGGCGATCAGTTTGTGGCACTACTGCGGTGTTTTGGAAGCCCAGGCTGCTTTGATTGCAGCTTTCAGCTCATCTGCATTGTTGGGTCCCGTGTCTCATCTGCCTCTTGACAACACCCTATTAGATTCTTTATGGGGTTAAGGTCAGGTGAGTTTGCTGGCCAATCAAGCACAGTGATACTACTGTTTATAAACCAGGTATTGGTACTTTTTGCAGTGTGGACAGATGCCAAGTCCTTCTGTAGAATGAAATTTCCATCTCCAAAAAGCTTGTCGGCATAGGAAAGCATGAAGTGTTCTTCAATTTCTTAGTAGATCACTTGATAAATCACAGTGGACCTACACCAGCAGATGACATGACTCCCCAAACCATCACCGATTGTGGAAACTTTACACTAGACCTCAAGCAGATTGTGTGCCTGTCCATTCTTCCTCTAGACTCTGGGACCTTGATTTCCAAACGAAATGCAAAATTTACTTTCATCGGAAAACAAAACCTTGGACCACTGAGCAACAGTCCAGTTCTTTTTCTCCTTGGCCCAGGTAAGATGCTTCTGGCATTTTCTGTTGGTCATGAGTGGCTTGACACAAGGAATGTGACACTTGTAGCCCATTTCCTGGATACATCTGTGTATAGTGGCTCTTGAAGCAATTACTCCAGCAGCAGTCCACTCCTTGTGAATCTCCCCCAAATTTTAGAATGGCCTTTTCTTAACAATCCTTTTAAGTCTGCGGATATCCCAGTTGTTTGTGCATCTTTTTTACCCTGTTTTCCTTCCACTCAACTTTCCATTAATATGCATGCATACAGCACTCTGTGAACAGCCAGATTCTTTAACAATGATCTTTTGTGGCTTACCCTCCTTGTGGAGTGTGTCAATGACTGCCTTCTGGACATCTGTCAAGTTAGCAGTCTTCCCCATGATTGTGGAGCCTACTGAAACAGTCTAAGGGCCTTTTTTAAACACTTAGGAAGCCTTTGCAAGTGTTTTTGTTAATTATTCTAATTTACTGTGATAATGACTTTTGAGTTTTCATTGGCTGTAAGCCATAATCATCAACATTAGCAGAAATAAAGACTTGAAATAGATCACTCTGTTTGTAATGACTCAATATATGCCTTATGCAACAGCTCCAGGACCACTGCTTCCAGGGCTTGTTGTTCTGCGGAGGAGGACCGGGAAGGAGTAACCATAAACCTGTCCAGTGGGATTGAAAGAAAACTCCAACCTCAGCCCTGACCTTATCAGGCTATGTACCCAGTCACTATTGGATATTTCAGTCCAGGCAGGGTAGAAGGCTGACAGCCTTCTCCCCCAACTGGCCTGACAATCATTGAGGTGGTTTCTTATGTTAACGAGCAGAGCTCCCAAACATGAACCCCCTACCTTTCCTCCTATCATCCCACTTGGCCCGGTCCCTGGAAGGCTTCCCACGGTTAAATTTTCTCCTACTGAAGAGACACCTGTAAGAGGGAACCAACAGATTAGGAGACAACTTCTTATCGTACCCTGCTTTCTCCAGAAGCTCACCCAAGACTGGCCCAAATAGGTATGCCCCCTCGCATGGAATAGCACAAAGTTTAGAACTGGTCTGAATATCCCCGGGTCAGCATTTCAACCACAATTCTCTCCGGGCTGCATTTGAGAGGGCCGCAGCTTTTGCTGCCAACCTGACCAAGTTCGCTGAGGCATCTGATAAGAACACCACGGCACCCTTTTTCATCGGTAATGACTTTAGAATAATCTCTGTAGAACCTCTCTCCTCCTTCAGATGAGTTTCTAGTCGATCCAACAAGACCATCACAGACCTGACCATACATGTAGCTGCTACCGCTGGTCTTATTGCTGCTGTCATCTCCCAGGTGCTGTTAGAATCTGTTCAGTTTGTGAATATCAGCCATTTTCTTGTAGTGTTCTGGCTGCTGGTCTTTTGCCCCTGGTGCGGAGTTTGTCTTGGGTCAGGTGATTGTATCACCCTTTATTAACCTGCACCTGTCTCCCATTCCTTGCTGGACAACAGTGTTAATCTGCTTGAAGTCTGGCTTGGAGCCTTGATTTGCCTTCTGTGTGTTTAATTAGTACAGTTCTGGGAACTCTGGTTCTGCTACTCTTAGTTTCTGTTTTCAGTTTGTTTCTGCAGCCTTCTCTGTTTTCTATTAGGAGGTGACCTGTTTTTGTACCCAGTCCTTAGATCTTTCAGGGACCCCCTTCCTCCTATCTATAGGTCTTCGCTTGAGATTAACCTAGGATCGTCAGTGGGTCTATTCACAAAGAATGGGTCATCCACTCCATCGTAGGGTATCAGCCAATTCGCAGTGCAGGGTCAGTTTCCTCCCCTACCCTAGTCCTGTGCTGCAGAACCGTAACAGTTTGTCCAGCCCTCGAAAGTTAAAAAAATAAATAAATAAATAAAATGCTCCCAGATTTCTGCAATATGAACAACATTCAAGATCTTGCTCAACGCCTTACAAGAGCAAGTGAGTAATTGCATAGGGGTCCACCCTGAAGAGCTTAAGGTGAGGTTGCCTGAATTTTTTTTGGTAAAAGGCAGGAATTTTTTTTAGTTCAAAAATGCATGGTTACTTTATTTTCGGCTTAAACCCAGGTCTTCAGGAGCTGAAATACAGCGTGTGGGGATTATGTCCTTATTGCGAGGGGAGCCGCAAGTTTGGGCATTTTCATTGCGTCCAGATGACCCTTGTTTGGTGTCAGTAGAAGTGTTTTTTTCTGCTATGGGGTTAATATATGATGATCCAGATCGGGTCACTACAGCTGAGGCAAAACTCAGACAGCTGAAACAGGGTTCTGGTGATGCTGAGGGATATTGTACCAAGTTCAGACAATGGTCTGCAGAAATCAGCTGGAATGACCCAGCACTCAAAAGTCAGTTTTTAGCAGGTCTGAATTGTAAGGTTAAAGACTGGCTCATTGCATACCCTGCACCTGCTACACTTGAGGCTGCAATGCAGTTAGCCATCAGGGTGGATAGAAGATTGAGAGACAGGCAGAATGAGGAGAAGGCTTCAGTTCTGCTGGATCCTGTCTCTCAAGAGACCCCGTGGACTATGAGGAACCAATGCAACTTGGCACGATGTCCTCTCATTCCCAGGAAAGGGAGAGAAGGTTCTCTGATCGACTATGCCTTTATTGTGGTAAGACTAGCCATTTTATCAAGCAATGTGAAGGTCACATAAATCAGGAAAAGAAAAAAAAGGGGGGGGGTCAGAGTAATCCTCCCATTCGTATTGCATTTTTACGGTCCCCAGGAGTTTCTTTTTCTAGTAGTTCTATCTCTCATGGTCATTCTATGGATTTTCAAGTGATGGTGGACTGTAAGTCTGCACTGAATTTGATCGATCAACAATTTCTAGACAAGTATAAGATTGAGTCTGTACCTTTATCATCTCCTTTTCCTGTAGTGGCAATTGATAACACTCCGCTAGAGCATGGATATGTTTCCCGAAAGGTCACCGGGTTTCCACTCACTGTGAATATGGAGCACCAGGAATCTTTAGATATGTTTGTACTTGATAAGTTTCCTTTTCCAGTCGTTCTGGGGTTACCCTGGTTAAAAGTGTGCAATCCTGTACTGGACTGGTCGTCAAATACTATAAGATCCTGGGGTCATGGATGTTATGGGAAATGCTGTGATGTACACATCACCGTTGTGGTGAAAAATGAGCTACCTGAAGCCATTCAGGAATTCTGGAAAGTATTTTCTGAAGTTGAGTCACAAGCTCTACCACCGCATAGAGATTGCGATTGCACTATAGAGTTCGTCCCAGGTGCTATTCTCCCTAACAGCCGTTTATTTAATCTGCCCATCCCCAAGAGGGAGGCCTTAAAGGAATACCTGCAGACTAGTCTTGCTGCAGGTCATATAAGACCCTCCAAGTCCCCTGTGGCTGTGGGATTCTTTTTTGTCAAAAAGAAAGATGGGGTTTTTAGGCAGTGTTTGGATTTCAGGGAGATTAACAAAATCACTGTACGCAATCCGCACTCCTTGCCGCTAGTTCCGGATTTGGCTAACCAATTAGTTGGAGCCAAGTGGTTCTCTAAGATTGACCTCTGTGGGGCATATAATTTGCTGCGAATTAAAGAAGGCGATGAATGGAAGGCAGCCTTTAATACCACAAAAGATCATTTTGAGTGTCTAGTAATGCCTTTCGGCCTTACGAATGCTCCGCGTTCTTTCAAAATTTCTTCAACGACATTCTGAGGCCGTTGATCGCTAGGAGTGTTATCGCTTATTTGGATGATATTTTGATCTACTCGCCTGATCTGGAGTCGCATTGGCAGAGAGCCCGCAAGGTGCTGCAGATTCTGAGAGAAAACACACTTTGCTAAACTGGAGAAATGCGAGTTTGCGGTACAGAAAATTAGCTTTTTGGGGTACATTGTTTCCAGTGATGGGTTTGAGATTGACCCGGTGAAGGTTCAGGTGGTATTGGAGTGGCCAAGACCTGAATGCTTGAAGTCAATTCAGAGATTCTTGGGGTTTGCTAATTATTACAGAAAATTCATAAAGAGTTTTTCTGTTATTGCCAAACACCTTACTGATCTGACTAAGAAGGGTGCTAATACTGTCCAATGGTCCCCTGAGGCTGTTAAGGCCTTTGAGCATCTCAAGGAGAAGTTTTGCTCTGCTCCTGTTTTGATCCAGACAGACGAGACTAAGCCCTTTCTGGTAGAGGTGGATGCTTCATCAGTACGAGTGGGGGCTGTTCTGCCACAGAAGGGAGAGGATGGGGTACATCCCTGTGCGTTCTTTTCTAAGAAATTTTCAGAGGCGGAGCTCAACTACAAAGTTGGGAACCGAGAATTGCTGGCTATTAAGCTTGCGTTTGAGCAATGGCAACATTTTTTGGAGGGCGCTAGACACCCTATACAAGTCTTTACTGATCATAAGAATCTGATCTATCTGGATGCTGCTAAACATTTAATAATAATCTTTATTTATATAGCGCAAACGTATTCCGCAGCGCTTTACAGTTTAACAGTTTTAAAACACAAGTCCTAAGTAACAACGTTAACAATACGATAATTAAAGCAAAATAAGACAAAATAAGACGACCCTGCTCGTGAGAGCTTACAATCTACCATGAGGTGAGGGAGATACAAAGTACAGGTGTGTATTTACAATTGTATATTTACAATGAAGGTCCAGCCATCTTGAGGGAGTGAAGGATGGATGGAGATGGTGAATGGGCTATACACGCACACTTACACATAGAATGACTTTGATTAGTGAAAGTGATAAGTCACTCTGAACAAATGTGTTTTGAGGGAGCACCTAAAACTATGCAAATTGTGGTTAGTCCTAATTTCTTGGGGTAGAGCATTCCAGAGGATAGGAGCAGCACGGGAGAAGTCTTGGAGTTGGGAGTGGGAGGTACGGATTAGTGCAGAGGTAAGTCGAAAGTCGTTTGCAGAGCGCAGCGATCGGCTAGGCCGATAGACAGAAATGAGGGAGGAGATGTAGGGGGGTGCCGCACCATGGAGAGCTTTGTGGGTGAGAACAAGTACTTTGAATTGGATCCTATAATGAATGGGCAGCCAGTGTAATAACTGACGAAGAGCGGACACGTCCGAGTACCGATTAGCCAGATGGATGACCCTGGCTGCTGCATTAAGTATGGACTGGAGAGGGGATAGTCGAGTGACAGGGAGGCCAATTAATAGAGCGTTGTAATAATCCAGGCGGGAGTGGATCAATGCTACAGTGAGGGTTTTTGTTGTTTCCATGGTGAGAAAAGGGCGGTTTCTAGAGATATTCTTTAGGTGTAAGCGGCAAGAACGGGCAAGAGATTGTATATGGGATGTGAAGGAGAGATTGGTGTCAAACATAACACCCAGACAGCGCGCCTGCTGCCGGGGTGTTATTTTGGTACCACCCACGGAGAGGGAAATGTCAGATTTAGGGAGGTTAGTAGACAACGGGAGCAGAAGAAGTTCCGTTTTGGAGAGGTTGAGTTTCAGATAGAGAGTGGACATGATATTGGAGACTGCGGACAGACAGTCACTGGCGTTCTGTAGTACAGATGGGGTAAGGTCGGGAGAAGACGAATATAGTTGTGTGTCATCAGCGTGAAGATGGTACCGAAAGCCAAATCTGCTGATGGTCTGTCCAATTGGGGCTGTGTAGAGAGAGAAGAGAAGGGGGCCAAGAACTGAGTCCTGAGGTACCCCGAAAGCAAGAGGAAGAGGAGATGAAGTGGAACCAGAGAACAAAACACTGAAGGAGCGGTCAGAAAGTTAGGAAGAGATCCAGGAGAGAGCAGTGTCCTTAACGCCTAGTGACAGGAGCCTAGAGAGTAGGAGATGGTGGTCAACAGTATCGAAAGCTGCAGATAGGTCAAGAAGAATGAGCAGAGAGTGGTCACCGTTACATTTTGCTGTCAGGTGGTCATTGGTCACTTTGATGAGTGCAGATTCAGTCGAATGTAGGGGGCGGAAGCCGGACTGTGAAGGGTCTAGAAGGGAGTGAGTGGAGAGGTAACGGGTTAGGCGGGAGTAAACTAGGTGCTCCAAAAGTTTAGAGATGAAGGGGAGATTGGAGACTGGTCTGTAATTTGTGCAGGATGGGTCGAGAGTGGGTTTCTTTAGTAATGGAGTAACGATGGTGTGTTTGAAGGAGGATGGGAAAATGCCCGAGGAGAGGGAGAGATTAAAGATTGTAGTTAGGTGGGTTGTGACAACTGGAGAGAGAGACTGGAGGAGATGTGAGGGAATGGGGTCGGTAGTGCATGTAGTCGGACGAGAAGAAGCGAGGAGTCTAGAGACTTCTTCTGTGATGGGATCAAATGTGGAAAGTGAGCCAGGGGAGATGCAGGAAGGGATGGGAGTCACTGCACTTGGTGGTTGGGAACAGATTTCCTGACGGATATTATCTATTTTTTCTGTAAAGTGGGAGGCCAGGTCATCAGTACAAATGTCTGTGATAGGGGCTTGTGCTTTTGGCCTGAGGAAGGAGTGAAAAGTGTCAAAACGTTTCTTGGGGTTGTTGGCTAGTGAGGAGTTCAGGGTGGTGAAGTAGGTCTGTTTGGCGAGGTGGAGGGCAGCGTTATAGGTTTTTAACATAAATTTGAAGTGGATGAAGTCTTCTGGTGTGCAGGTTTTTCTCCATAGGCATTCAGCACTCCTAGAGCATCGCTGGAGAAGTTGAGTTTGCGATGTGAGCAAGGGCTGTTTTACTCTGTGCTTGGAGGTTCTGAGGGTGAGGGGAGCTACTTGGTCAAGGGTCCTTCTAAGAGTGGCATTGTAGTGTTGAACAGCCAGATTAGGACAGGAAAAAGAGGAGATTGGGACAGTGATGAGTGTAGGGAGTCTGAAAGTGTCTGAGGGTTAATGGCTTGTAGATTTCTGACTGTGTGGTAGGTAGGAGTGAGCTGGGGTGGGCAAGGATTTGTGAGCGTGAAGAAAAGAATGTTGTGGTCAGAGAGTGGAAGCGGTGAGTTGTTTAGGTGGGATATTGAACAGAGCCAGCCGAATGTTCGTCAAGCCAGGTGGGCATTGTTTTTTGCCCAGTTCCATTTCTCTGTAACATATATCCCTGGGACAAAGAATGTTAAAGCTGATGCTTTGTCTCGAAGTTTCTTCCCAGCGGTTAATACTGAAAAGGAGGAATCTATTCTGCAGAAAGGGGTGGTGTTGGCAGCTTTAGGTTCTGAGTTGGAAAATAGCATTCTTAAAGCCCAAGATGCAGCACCAACTAACACTCCGTATGGGAAAATTATCTGTGCCTAAAGCCCTGGGGAGAGCTTTGTTTACAGAATGTCATGAGTCTTGTTTGGTGGGTCATCCAGGGATTGCCAAAACTAGAAAGTCGATCGACCGGAATTTCTGGTGGCCGGGGTGGCTAAGAGAAATTGTGAAGTGAGGGCGTCAGTGTACCGTGTGCGCTAGACCTAAGGCTTCTCATGCTCCAGCGGCAGGGCTGCTGTGCCTATTAGAGGTTCCTAGTTCCCCATGGACGCATCTTGCAATGGATTTTATCACCGACCTGCCGGTCTCTGAGGGTTTTTCGGTCATCTGGGTTGTGGTAGACCGGTTTAGTAAGATGTGTCATCTGGTCCTGTTCAATAAATTACCCTGCGCCAAGACACTTGCCAGGGCATTTGCAAAAGATTGTCAGACTCCTAGGTCATCAAGAGGATACGTCCTTTTAAAAGCTGGTGGAAGGGAACCTTTTCTCTCTGGGCTTTTCCACTCTCTGTGACGATAGAGTGAATCTTGTCATTCAAGGGGGAGGACCTGAGTTTCCTCTGGTTCAGACCCCCAAACATGACATCCTGAACTGCCAATCAGGCTTTGCCTCCACTATACCCTTAGTACTCCTGACCACCTTCAACAGTTTATCCACCTGGTCTATGGGGAAGCAGAAGTGACCAGAATCATCCTCCAAAGAGGAAAATGCTGAAGATGACCTGGAAGAATCCTTATAAAGTCAGAAGAAATGTCCTATTCCAGTGACCTAGTTTTCCTCATTTTTTCCTTCCCCTTATGGGCTTCTCCTTAGGACAGGGACCTCATGGACTCCTTCACTTCATTCCTAATAATCTCTCAGACTCATAGCGAAATTAGGTGTCTCCTCTGCTACTGAATGGATGACTGGCACAGTCTCTTTAGACAAGAGTCCGGCAAGGGAGATCTGCAAAGTGCACACTCCTTATGCCTTGATTTTGCTGCACACTACTTTCCCTGGCATGAATCAGGATAAAATAAGGGGAAGACTACATCACCGAGTGAACTTTCATGAAGATCGCTTACCAGTGCGAATCACTGTAAAGGTACCGGATTACGAGGGGGACGCATCTCAGCCGAAAGATCGTCCCTGGAGGCTGCTGAATCATCCACTCTGCTGGAGGCTCCTCTGCCTGGACCTCCCTGCAGATTCCAGACTCTGACTGATATGGCCACTTCCTGCACTGCCACGGGGTCATCGCTGGGATGCTTATGGCTTCCCAACGAGATGCTGCTGCTGTTGCTGTACAGGAGGCTGCTGCTCCTGCTGCTCACATGACTCCATCCTTTAGAAAAAGATTAGGGCCCAGAAGCCAAGAGGTCTGTGCAAATGCCCTTGTAAACTACTAGGCACACCCCCCCATCCGACACCCCCAGATATGGGTCAGCAGGTCTTTCCTGATGTCTGGCACCATTTTCCCAGAGATCTTCTTACCAGAACTTGCCAGCCATGTCCTTTGGACATGACAGGATGCCCCGACCCCCACAGGTACAGAACATGCGATCAGGGCCGGATCGAAACTAGGCCCCGGCCACACACACTGCCCCCACCAAACACGACATCCTCGCTCTGATGCCGGCCCCCGGCATCCCTGGATGCGTCACCGGGGGGCCCTCTAAATGCATCATCCAAGCCCGCCTCAGTGCCCCCTGCTGTGTCATCAGGTCCCGCTCTGGATGTATCACTAGGACCAGACATGTCACATGCCCTCACCCCGGGCGTATCCAGATGTGACACCCAGGAGTCACTGGATGCATCACCAGGCACATCATTGGGGCCAGCCGGATGCCCTCATAGTGTACCACTCACAAGACACCACCTGCCAGCTCCAGCGGCATACTTACCAGTCTTCAGCGCCGACCATCCCGAGCTGGTACTCCTACCCAGACACCACTCCACCTGCTCCACTCACTATAATGCAGTCCCCCTGGAACCACAGTGGCGCATCCAGAGACCCAACACTGGACAAGGCAGGGGATCTCCGCTGCCTGAACTGACCGGCTGTTACTTGGGAATGAGACAAATCTTACACCTTCTTCAACAGGTATGTCTGTAAGAGGTTCACACATCAAGGACAGGAAACCAAATGATGCGTGGGAGAGGTGCTGCCCATTTATGTCTGTAGGTTTCCTGTCCTTGAAGAGCAGATCTCCTTTCTCGTGCTGCTGTCATGGGAGACCGAATAAAGGCAGCTGGTCCCTGGCCAACAGATTGGAGATGGTGGAGTTCAAGCTCTTAGCTTTGGCATGTGTTGGAGGAAACATTTACTTGACCACAACTGCGAGAAGAAGGGCTGGCTGCTGTGTTGAGAGAAGGTGGAGTACAGAGAAAAGGACAAACTGCTGGACTATGAGTGAGGTGCAGGTGGATAGGTTATGGTGGATTGAAAAAGATGTGTTATGCTTGGTGAAACAAAAAGAGCAGCCATCTCCACTTCCATAAGAGATGACAGGCTCTCAAACTTACTTTTGGGGGTAAACAAGTGGAGTTTCTACAGCATGAAACCTGAGTGAGATCACTTGGCACAATGATGGAGGAGGAAGAAGCAACAGATTTGGTTAATGGGACTGCCAGGTTGATGATGCCGCTAGTTCACATTTTAGTGCAGTGAGATTACTATACTAAGGTATGTTGATTGCGCATGTGTAAGGTCTTGCAAGGTCTTGCATGTAGTAGTCAAATTATTGCAATTTTTGCCTCTACTGAGTCTTTTTTTTTAAAAAATTTGGCAGATAATGTGTGTTGGGTCATCCTTTGTAGTCTCAAAAAAGCCCCAGTGTAGGCAACCCTTGCCTCCCCTGCGATTGGCAGACTTGGGACTGGTGCTGGCCAAAGCCACAGTTGTGGCTGAGGATGCAGTTCTTGGCATGGTTGCATTACTCCATTTCTGTGTGGCAAACCACAACATAACTTCCTTGTCATTCCTCCTTTTCCTCCTTCTCCACCTCCTCTGCTGAGATACTCAGCTGCATGCCTCTGGGTTCACACCAAATGGAATCTACAACCTCTTTACCCGCTCTGTTCTCCCACTCCTCACCCTGAGAGTCACCTCCTCCTCTTCCTGCCCTTACACCGCAGTACAGTCTGCATGCGCCTCTTGTACCTGAGATTCATCAGGATCACCTCCACCCCGGGGAATAAATGTTTGGTGAGGAGGGTCTGGATTCTGCTCAAACCTTACTTTGTGTGACATCGGATCCAACATGAAAAAATTTTGGGCAACTGTGCAGATGTTTTCCTCCTCTGGATTCTATGAATCTTTGGAGAAGACCTCTTATGCCTATTAGAATATGTGAACAGCTCTGCAGAATGGCCCATAACACCTAACTCAGGTACACATTGAACATTACGCCTATCTCCCCTTCCACAATTGTGGCGCCCCTGAGGGTTCAGTTGCCACAGAGGTACTGCACCTCCTCCTGAGGTGTGGTACCCCACCATCCAGGTAAGTTGGAGGCTCCTGACCACACTCCAACACTTGCATCCCACACAACACGGTAGTTCAGCAAATCCACATTGCGGCTCCCTGCTTGGAGTGTAGCAGAGCGCCTTTGGTGGCTCCCTGCTTGGAACACGAAATGTGCTGGGAGGCGGGTGAAGTTAGAATGCATAAAAGAGTGGGAAGGTTTAAGAGTTCAGTTCAGTTGAGAGTTGAGTAGAGAGAGTGAGGAGTGAAGATCCCTGGGAGAGGGATGGAGGAAGGAGGTGCTGCAGCAGATCTCAGTGACCTGGGACTGCTGGCAAGGGAAAAGAAAGAAAGAGAAAGACATTGAACAGAAACCTGATCTTCCATGGGAAGGAAAGACTAGTAAAAAACGTAGGAGTAAAAGGGAACAAAGGATGTGGGTTAGAGGAGAACCCTGCCTAGAAGTTCTAACCGCAAGGCCGGGGCCCGGTCCCCGAGGTTGTATGGATACTAAGGGTCCTACAGCAGACACCGGTGGAGTAGTGGGCTGTAAACGCACTACTCCCATCTAAGACTTGGGGGCACAACAGCAACTTGGATAGTGAGCCGATACTTAGGAGTAAGGAGTCCCCGAAGCAGGCTACAGCTGTCTGCGGTACAAGTATAGTTCTTGTCAACATCTGTCAGGAGGAACTCCAGTGTAACTCAGTACTGGGAGTACTTCACACCAAAGGCGCTATAAGACGAGACGATCAGAAAGGCACATGTTGGCGGAGTGTTGGAAGGGAGCATTCCATCTGATCTGGAGGTTGACTGGGTCCCTGACCCGGAGGACACAGGGCGGAGGCAGGCACCTGTACCGCTACATCTGGATTCCCGCTTCTACACTGCCTGCGCCTCTCCTCTACCCATACATCCACACTGCCCTGGGACTACAGCTCCACCTGTGGGGAGCTTCACCATCTTGGCTGCAACACACCACCAGCCCCAGAGCATCTGCATGCAGCATCGGCTTAACATCTCACTTGCAGAACACCACAGGTGGCGTCACAAACTAGTCATTCAATCAATTACATTTCACCATTTCAATTCCCCCATTACTTGGGTGCCCAGGGCCACGGACCGGATCACCGCCACTGTGACACATCCCACTGACACCGGCCTGGTACCGAGTACCCCACAGCCCTGGGAGGGCGACTCACAATCACCTCAAATTTTTCCATTCCATCCTGTATGCACTCTGTCCCTCTTTTACACTGCTGTTCCACAACCTTAAATCCACAACTGTCAGTCACCTGTAACTAAATGAACAATTATTATTCGATAGTGTGCCTTAACAGTCTTAAGCCTAACAATTTTGATGAGCAAATGGGGTCTCCTGATTCCTCACTGCAGCACAGTTTTATCCTGAACAATTTGGATAAGCAAATAGGGCCTCCAGGCTGAACCTCAATATTAGGATGAATGATTTTTAAAAGCAAATGGGGCCTCCTGATTACTCACTGCAGCACAGTTTTTGCCCAAAGATTTTGATTAGCAAATGGGGCCTCCTAACTGCAACACAGTTTTAGCACAATCTAGTTAGATGCTGGAAGATTGATTTCACACAGGACAGGATCCTATCTAGCCAACTGACAAGTTCACTTTCAGCAGCAGCGTCCTCTCTGTGCTGTTACACTGAGAAAGTAGTGCCAGCTTTTTATATGGACAGGGACATATGAATTCAGCAGTCCATCACAGAAGACCTTGAGTCATGACGTTGTGGATGGTTTCTGTGCCCTGATTGGCTGCCGGAATGTACACATTTTAAGCTATTACAGAACAAAAGAAAAAATTACACTCCACTACAACTCAGACCTAAACACACCCCCCTCCCCTCATAAAACACCACTATCCTAGATAAAGTCAAAACAAAAATATTAGTGGAAACTATCATTTACCGATCTGTGACCGAATTTTGCAGACTTTGAGAAAAAAAGATGGGGAAACCGAACATTAATCCAATTGTGCTACGCTCGTGCCAAATTTGAGATTGACCAGTTCGTTCATCTCTAGGCATAATGCCAGTTCTGAGAAGTGAATCCTCTTTCCTTAACATGAAGATGCTATTAACCTCTTCTGAACACATAAGGCACTATTACAACATATATCTTATTCTCTTATTTGAATCAAGCTCAGGAATTGAGCTTGCATCTTTCTCAGAAGACAAGCAGCCATCTTTCTCAGCAGGTAAGAAAGTGAAAGAACTGGGAGCGCAGGTGGTCTTCTCTTCCATCCTCCCAGTGGATGGCCATGGAACAAGGAGGTGGAATGAGATTCTGCAGGTCACAAACTAAAATGTTTCTATGTGAATGCACATAGCATGGGCAACAAACAAGGAGAATTGGAACTACTAATGCAGAAAAAGAAATATGATGTCATTGGAATCACTGAAACTTGGTGGGATGATTCACATGATTGGAATACAAGGCTAGAAGGATACAACTTATTTGCAAGAAACAGACTTGATAAACGAGGAGGAGGTGTCGCATTTTATGTTGGAAAAGCATATATCTGCACAGAGTTTGAAGCTTCAGAGACTGGGAGTTCTGTGGAAACTGTTTGCGTGAGAAAACAAGGACAGAACAATGGAAAGGACACCATTGTAGGCATTTACTACAGGCCGCCTGTGCAAGTTGAAGATATGGATGAATTCTTTTTGCATCAAATAGCCAAGTTCTCCAAACATATGACATAGTGGTCATGGGAGATTTCAACTATCCAGACATTTGTTGGGAATCTCTCTCAGGCAAAACGAACAGGTCAAGGAAATTCTTATCCTCTCTTGCTGACAATTTTATCTTCCAAAAGGTATGGGAGAAAACAAGGGGATCTGCTACCTTGTATCTAATCCTTATAAACAGGGAAGAAATGGTTGAGGATGTAAAAGTGGCTGGGACCCTATTAGGTAGCGGCCATGCTATTTAAGAATTTTGGATAACTAGATGAGGAAGACCTGTGAAGACTCAGACATCAAGGTTAGATTTCAGAAAGGTAGATTTTAAGAGACTCAGAAAGAGAACTGGAGGGATCCAATGATTGGATATCCTTAAGGACAAAAATGTCCATGAATAATGGGAAATCTTGAAAAATGAGATTCTCAAAGCACAATCATTAACAATTCCAAAAAGAGGGAAGAATAGGAAGCATTTAAGGAAACCAGGATGGATGAACACAGAACTTAAACACATGCTAAAAAGGAAGAAAAATGTTTATCAAATAGAAAGAGGGAGGCATATTTAAAGAAGAATATAATGCTGTCTGCAGAACCTGCAGAGCACGAATCAGATTACTAAAGCTGAAAATGAATTAAGGCTTGCAAGAGATGCAAAAAGCAATAGAAAAGGATTTTGGGGCTATGTCAATAGTAAAAGAAAAGTCAAAGATGCTATAGGATTTTTACAGGATGCAAAATGATGAAATGGTAAGACAGGATGTTAAGAAGGCCGATCTTTTAAATTACCATTTTGCATTTGTTTTCTCTCAGAAAGGAAATGTAATATCAACTGATCTTCACTGTCCTATTAAAGGAATGAAAGAATCCAGGATATCTATAAAAATAAAGATAGTGCGGAAACACTTAGCGAACCTAAATGAATTCAAGTCTCCAGGTCCAGATGAATTACACCCCAGAGTACTGAAGGAGGAAGCAGAAAAAGTTTTTTAACCACTCTCCATAATCTTTGAACATTCTTGGAGCGCAGGATAAGTCCCAGCAGACTGTAGAAGAGCAAATGTTGTTCCTATCTTCAAAATGGGCAAGAAGGAGGACCCAAGGAACTATAGGCCAGTGAGACTGACTTCTATACCAGGAAAGATCTTTGAACAAATTATTAAGCAACATGTAAGTAAGTACCTGGATAAGAATGAAGTGATTAACCAGAGTCAGCATGGGTTTGTAACTAATAAGTCATGTCAGACTAATTTAGTTTCCTTCTATGACAGAATCATTGACTGGGTGGATCAGGGACATGCTGTAGATATAGTACATCTTGACTTCAGCAAACCATTTGACAATCCTTATTGAAAAAATGACTAAGTATGGAATGGACAAGGCAACTGTTAGGTGGATTCATAATTGGCTCAGTGATCGGACCCAAAGAGTGGTCGTAAATGGCTGCACATCCAGTTGGAAGAATGTCTCAAGTGGCATACCACAGGGCTCTGTCCTGGGCCCTGTATTGTTCAACATCTTTATCAATTATTTAGATGAAGGAATTGAGGGTAAACTGATAAAATTTGCTGATGATACAGCTAGGAAGGATAGCTAATACTAAATAAGAGAGAGAGGATTCAAAAAGATATAAACAAACTGGAGCAGTGGGCAGAAACTAACAAAATGTTTTTTAACAGGGAAAAATACAAAATACTACATTCTGGGCAATAAAAATGAAGAAAGCATATACAGAATGGGAGTAATAGGGCTAAGCAACAGCACATGTGAAAAAGACTTGTGTATACTAATAGATCACAGACTGAACATGAGTCAACAGTGTGATGCAGCAGCAAAAAAGGCAAATACAATTCTAGGATGTATTAACAGAAACATGCAGTTTAGATCATGCAAAGTCATTATTGCTCTCTACTCCTCTTTGGTCAGACCTCATCTGGAATACTGTGTCTAGTTTTGGGAACCACATTTTAAAAAAGACATCAACAAACTGGAGCAAGTTCAAAGAAGAGCGACCAGAATGGTGACCAGTCTGCAAACCATGTCCTATGAGGAACGGTTGCAGGATTTTGGAATGTTTAGCTTGCAGAAGAGAAGATTTAATAGCGGTCTACAAATATCTCAAGGGCTGTCACATTGTAGAAGGATCATCTTTATTCTCATTTGCACAAGGAAAGTCTAGACGCAATGGGATGAAACTGAATGAGAGGAAACACAAATTAGATATTAGAAAAAACTTTTTGACAGTTAGGGTGACCAATGAGTGGAACAGGCTGCCACAAGAGGTGGTGAGTTCTCCTTCAATAGAAGTCTTCAAACAGAGGCTGAACAGACATCTGTCTGGGATGATTTAGTAAATCCTGCTTTGAGCAGGGGGTTGGACCTGATGAACCAGGAGGTCCCTTCCAACTGTACCATTCTATGATTTCACGAACATCTGACAAACAATAGTGGATGAAGCTGAGTTCTGCCTGCTTCTGATAACATTCTAAATGCTGCTGTCAATCGCTGACATTTTAAATGAACCGGTCATGTGTTATGAGTTCAATTTCTTCTTCACTTCTGATGTCTGATGAACTCCCTCTGCTGGTGAAAGGAGGTAGTGAAATTGATCTGGATGGGAAGAACCTGTCATCTGAACAGGTGGAGTGTGATTGGACATCTGGAATTTCTGAGTGGATATAAGGCAGCCGACGCCCTGCAGGGTTGCTGGTGATCCTTTCTGCTCTGAGCTCTGGCATCCAGTTTAGTTCCTGTCTACTAAAAGCTAAGTTTTTGCTCTGCTATTTTCCCATGAGATTTTGTCTGTTTACTTAGTGTTTGTGTTCAGCCTGCCCTGGTTGGGACGGGCTGAACTCCATTTTTGTCTCTAATCAGTTGATCTCTTTGCTCTGTCTTCAGAATATACCTGAGTGCTGATATAGTGATTTTGAAGTCTAGTGACTTCAGGGCCTTTTCTATCAGACATGTTGGACATTATTTTTGGCAGGGTTTTTTGTGTGATTGCAGCCAGCATCTTTTCTGTCCTTTCCTATCTAGTTAGTTGGGCCCCATCGTTTGCTCAGCCTGTCTTTCTGTCTGTGTTTTCATCTGTTTTTCACCGACAATACATGTTGGGGGCTGTCTATTGCTTTGGGGTCTGCTCTGGGGCAGCTTAGATTTCCCCTTTCTTTCTTTAGGCTTATTTAGCTCTCCAGCTGTGTCGTGGGGTCTAGGGCACCGTAGGAACCCCCCAAGGCTGTTGTTAGTTGTGGTGAATGGGATCAGGGGTCTGCAATCCGATAGCTACCAACCTCTCCGGTTTTCTGGACTTAGCTTGTGATTTTGTTTTTTCCTCCTCCGGTGACTCATTCATAACAGTCATGTAAAGCTTGCAGGTTAACCCCATATCTGCAGGTCTAATAGCATTCTAAAGTTGTACTGCCCCCTGTACTGAAAGCCCAAATGCCAGGAAGAAATACACTTTATTCTTCCTTGCAGCCTCCAGATTTTTGCCAGGGAGATGGCTGGAGGTGCTTTAGTCACTGCTCGATACACAATAAGCAGCAGCTTGTAACTATGCCCTAGCACCGATAAAGAAACAGTAGTGCATTAGTACTATTCCTTCTGTCCGTGCGGAAGTCACACAGCTTTAGAGCGCTACTAACCTATCATATCTTCTGGCTAGTAGTGTTTTGGAACATGACAGGTTCCCTTAATTGCATGTAGAGTAGAGCGAGCTTTTCAATGTGTCCATCATCCCCCTCGAAATAATAATGAGGTGCCTATGGGTTTCTATGGCAGCCAGGGTTCATGTGGTCCAATACGATACTTTTGTGAAAACCAGCAAGTAGATTTGCTTTAGTAGAAACCATGATTTTACTATATTACTATATACAGGAATATACTGGCAGTGCAGAATATAATATAAGCAATCAGACAATTGCAGGATTAAGTTCTGTAAGGAGCTAAAAAAAATTATATACAAAATGTGAAATCATCCCTCTTATTTCCCATTTAAAGTAAATAATTCTAAAACAAAATGCAATAAGAAGCGATCACACCATCATATCTACTGCAAAATGCTATTGGTAAAACAATATGCTCGCCACACTGCGAGCACTCACACTGCTCCATTAATAGAAAATGTAAAACATCACGAGTTTTGGAAAATAGCAACATTAGCAAAAGTTATTACAAAATTCAAAATGCTGTTTACCATTTCAATAAAAAAAAATAAATACATATTAGAAAGATACCTATTGTAACTGTACTAACTTTAAGAACCATGTTGCCAGGTCAGTTTTACTGCACATTGAGCACGATTAAAAAAAAAAAAAAAAATACACACTGTGGAATTGCAGGCTTTTTCACGCAATTTCACCAAACTTGAAATTATTTTCTAATACAATGAATTGTAAAATTAATGGCATCATTAAAAGTGATAACTTATTTTTTTGCAAAAAACACAAGCTCTCTTAAGGTCATGTGGACAGAGAAATAAAAAAAAAAAAAACACTGTCCCTTGGAAGGAAGAGAAAAATACAACAGTACAAAAATGAAAATAATTGTTGTTTTGGGAAGAGGTTAAGGTCTTTTAAACATGAGAGTTGAGTTCATGTTCATAGCTGGCAAAAAAGCTCATGGCCATAAATTTCTTTATGAATTTATATCCAAGAAGTATCATTTCTCCTTGCGGAGAATGACATGCTAAGCATGTCGAGGTGAGGAGACTTAAAGCCGTAATGCTCCTCTGGGAAATATGCTAATTATGCAAATTGTCTCTTCAGAGAGGAAGAGGACTAGAACTCTAGTGCCACCTATTGGAGATAGCAATCCTAAAAGTCAATGTTGACCCTCTAATGAGCCTAGTTACATGACTTAGGATAAAAGCCAAGCATGTCATTCTCCGCAAGGAGAAATGATACTTCTTGGATATCGGTCAGACGCCTCTCTCACAGCCAAGCCAGATCTCCCACTTTGCACTGATGAGAGGCAGTACCCCGAAACACAGTGTCTGCAAATGGAGATTCTGGCTTGGCTTTTATCCTAAGTCATGTAACTAGGCTCGTTAGAGGGTCAACATTGACTTTTAGGATTGCTACCTCGAATAGGTGGCACTAGAGTTCTAGTCCTCTTCCTCTCTGAAGAGACAATTTGCATAATTAGCATATTTCCCAGAGGAGCATTACGGCTTTAAGTCTCCTCACCTCGACATGCTTAGCATGTCATTCTCCGCAAGGAGAAATGATACTTCTTGGATATAAATTCATAAAGAGTTCTAGTCCTCTTCCTCTCTGAAGAGACAATTTGCATAGTTAGTTTATGAATTTAAACATGGAAACTTATGATAAGTCAAGAAAAAGGGTCAAGTAAAATGTATGACTATTTGTAAACTCAAACAAAAACCTTTCCTTTACATTCTTGATCACTGTTGGGCATCCTTGTCTTTCCTACCCTAAAGGCGATTTGCATATTCCAGGTGCCAGGGATTGAAACCTAAGAAGGACAATTTGCATATTCCAGGTGGCTTCTGGGAAAAGCAAAGAGCCTCCCTCAGCAAGAAGAACGTTGGGTACAGCTGGGATCAGCTGCTTGGAAAGCAGCGCCAAGCCAGGGATTGAAGCTTGAGGAGGTCAATTTGCATATTCCAGGTGTCTTTGGGGAAAAGCGAAGAGTCTTTCTCAGCAAGAAGACCGTTGGGTACAGCTTGGACCAACTGTTTGGAAAGCATCACCAAGCCACAGCTTCAGGAGGAGAATTTGCATATTCCAGGTGGCTTCTGTGAAAAGCAAAGAGTCTCCCTCAGCAAGAAGATCATTGGGTACAGCCAGGACCAGCTGCTTGGAAACCATATAATCTAGGACATTATTGCAATGAAGCTTGGCTGATTGAGTAGATTACACAAGAAGGTAGACCAACAACAAGCCACCAAGACCTAGGAGCATCATGGCAGATGTGACAACCTACATGGTGAACTGCAACATGTGCTACATATTCACAGATTGACCAAAAGAAGAATCCAACTTCACCTGCCTGAAGTGTAGACTGCTGGCCCTTTTAGAAGAAAAGGTGCGGGGTCTGGAAGAAAGAATTGCAACTTTGAAACTCAAAGAAAATGAAGACTTCCTAGACATAACAGAAGCATCTATACTGGTCACAGAAGGTGAAGAAAGTGTCAGAGAACCTCCAAAAGCAGACGAGTGGAAGCATGTGACCAAAAGAAGCAAGAAGTCCGTGGAGTCAACAACCACACAACTGAGAAGCCGATACCAAGGCCTTTTGGAGGATGAAGATGACACACATAAAGATGAGGCATTACCAGCAAGCAAAGAAGAAAAGGTCACACAGCAACACCCGGAAGTGACAACAAAAAGTACAGCCAAGAAGTGAAGAAGAGAGGTAGTGGTGGGAGACTCACTACTGAGAGGCACAGAAGCAGCCATCTGAAGACCAGACATAACCACAAGAGAAGTATGCTACCTCCCAGGTGCAAAGATCAAGGATGTGACTGATAGGATATCATCAGTTCCAAGGACGTCCACCCATTTCTTCTGATACATTTTGGCACTAATGACACGGCAAGGAAGTACCTACTGACAATTGCAAGGACTTTGAAGAGTTGAGGTTGAAAGTAAAGGAGCTGATGCACAGGTAGTTTTTTCTTCTATCCTTGCAGTAGATGGGCATGGCAACAGGAGATGAAACAGATCCTTGATGTGAACAACTGGCTAAGATGATGGTGCAGACAAAAAGGATTCAGATTCCTGAACCACGGTGTTATTTACCTGTACGACGGACTCCTTGCCATAGATAGACTACAACTCAACACACCTGGGAACCATACATTTGTCAGAAGACTCGCTACACTGGCATGGGATGGGAAAAAAACGTTAGACACAAACATGAAGCCAGAAAATATACTGATAAAGGATATGAGGTGCGGCAAGGAAGACCCAAGACAACATACTCGGAAGGGAGGTAAGAAAATTTCTAAAAGAATCCACAGAGAGGAGATTGGAACAAAACAAAATCCTCTAAACTGCATGCTTGCAAACAACAGACACCTGACAAACAAGACGGAAGAACTAGAAGCAGAAATATCTACAGGTAACTATGACCTAGCGGGAATAACAGTGACATGGTTAGATGAAAGCTATGACTGGGCAGTTAACTTAAAGGGTTACAGTTGTTTAGAAAGGAAACCAAAAATCGGAGAGGAGGAAGGGGTTTGTCTTTATGCAAAGTTGTCTGAAGTCCACTTTAAGAGAGGATATTAGCAAAGGGAATGAGGATGTGGAGTCCATATGGGTCGAAATGCATGGAGGGTAAAATAGTAGCAAAATTCTCTTTGGGGTCTGTTACAAACCCCCCAAATATAACAAATCATGGTAAGTCTACTATTAAGGCAGATAGCTGAAGCTGCAACCCATAATGAAGTCCATGTTATGGGGGATTTTAACTACCCGGATATTAACTGGGAAACAGAAACCTGCAATACCCATAAAGACAACAGGTTTCTGCTAATAACCAAGAAAAATTATCTTTCACAATTGGTGCAGAATCCATCCAAAGGAGCAGCACTTTTAGACCTAACACTAACCAAAAGACCTGACAGAATAACAAATCTGCAGGTCGTCCCCATCTAGGAAATAGCGACCACAATATTGTACAGTTTCACTTGTCTTTCACTAGGGGGACTTGTCAAGGAGTCACAAAAACACAACTTTAGGATGGCAACGTTTGACCAGCTTAGAGATGCCCTTAATCTGGTTGACTGGGACAATGTCCTCAGAAATAAGAATACAGATAATAAATGGGAAATGTTTAAGAACATCCTAAATAGGCACTGTTATGATTGAGTCACCATAGGAGGCAAAAACAAAAATGCTAGCTAAGTCCAGAAAACCAGAGAGGTTGGCAGCTATCAGATTGCAGACCCCTGATCCTATCACAACAACTAACAGTAGCCGTGGGGGGTTCCTACGATGCCCTAGACCCCTCGATCAAAGCCGGAGAATTAAATAGGCCTAAAGAAAGAAAGGGGAAATCTAAACTGCCCCAGAGCAGACCCCAAAGCAATAGGCAGCCCCCAACACATAATGACGGTGAAGCAAGATGAAAACACTAACACAGACAGAAAGATAGACTGAGCAAAGACGGGGCCAAAAACTACCTAGCTAGGAAAGGACAGGAAGGCTGCTGTCTGCAATCCGTGAAAAACCCTATGAAAATAAGAGCCAACAGACTGACAGTGAAAAAGGCCCTGAAAACGCTAGGCTTCAAAAAAGCTATGTCAGTACTCAGGAATATTCTGAAGACAGAGCAACCGGCAAAAGGAGATTCAGCTCATCCCAGCAGGGAATGGCAGAATCCAGAAAAGCAAGGAAAACAAACACAAAACATAAATGCAAACAGGCAAAGCAGAAACTTAGCTTTAGGGAAGCAGGAATCAGACTGGTGTCCTAGAAGTCCACAGAGAAATCACCCGCAGGGCAGAAGGGCATCGGCAGCCTTATATCCAGTCAGTGACTCCACTCAGCCAGTCATCCTCATTAGACTCAGGTGCCTGATAATCAGGCTCATTACCTTCCTTTACCAGAATAGGGAGTTCCCCAAACCTCAGTGACGAAGGGGAAAATGAACTCACAACAGTACCTCCCCCTTGAGGAGGGGTCACCGAACCCTCAACCACGCCACCAGGGCGATCAGGGTGAGCCCGATGAAAGGCACGCACCAATCTTTTGGCATGAATATCAGAGGCAGAGACTCAGGAATTATCCTCCTGACCATAACCCTTCCACTTAACCAAATACTGGAGTCTCCGTCTAGTCAGACGGGAATCCAGTATTTTCTCTACCTCATATTCCATGTTACCTTTAATCAATACAGGGCCTGGAGGTGCCACCCCCAGGAACAACTGGTTCAACAAACCTCTTCAACAAGGACTTATGGAACACATTATGGATTTTAAATGTGACAGGAAGAGCCAAACGAAAAGAGACTGGATTAATAATCTCCAAAATCTTGTAAGGTCCTATAAATCTAGGCTTAAACTTTGGAGAAGCCACCTTCATAGCAATATTTTTTGAAGATAACCACACCATATCACCAATCTTAAACTGGGGACCAATGGTCCTATGTCGATTGGAAAACCGCTGGGCCTTTTCCTGGGAGAGAGATAACTTATCCACCACTTGGTCCCAGATCTGGTGCATTCTCTCCACCACAGTGTCAAAACCTGGGCAGGCAGAAGGCTCCACCTGCCCTGAAGAAAATCGAGGATGAAACCCAAAGTTACAAAAAAAAGGTGACATCAAAGTGGCAGAACTAGCTCTTTTATTTAAAGCAAATTCGGCCAAGGGCAAAAATGAAACCCAATCATCCTGATCAGCGGAAATAAAACATCTCAAATACGACTCCAAGGTCTGGTTTGTTCTCTCTGTCTGCCCAGTGGTCTGAGGGTGAAAAGCAGAGGAGAAGGACAACTGAATTCCCAGCTTGGAACAGAAAGTCCTCCAAAATCTAGACACAAACTGAACTCCTCTGTCAGATACAATGTTCTCAGGAATCCCGTGCAAGCGAACCACTTTTGCAAAAACAAGGGCACCAACTCAGAGGAAGATGGCAACTTAGGGAGTGGTACAAGATGAACCATCTTAGAGAACCTATCACAAATCACCCAAATAACAGTCATTCTTTGAGAGACCGGCATATCAGAGATAAAATCCATTGAAATATAGGTCTATGGCCTCCTGGGGACCGGCAAAGGCATCAACAACCCACTAGAGCGAGAACAAAATTTAGACCGGGAGCAAGTCCCACAGGACTGCACAAAATTCCTGACATCATGAGACAAGGTGGGCCACCAAAAAGAGCGACCCACCAGATCTCTAGTACCAAAAATACCTGGATGACCAGCCAATGCAGAGCAATGAACTTCAGATATCACTCTCTTCTTCCACTGGTCAGGAACATACAACTCTCCACTGGGACAATGCTCAGGATTGTCCTCCTGGAACTCTTGCAGAGCAAGTCTCAAATCGGGCGAGATGGCAGAAAGAACTACCCCTTCGCCTAAGATGATAGCAGGCTTGGTCACCACAGGAGAATCAGCAAAGAAACTCCTAGAGAGGGCGTCTGCCTTGACATTCTTAGTTGCAGGAAGAAAAGAAACCACGAAATCAAAACATGTAAAAAACAAGGCCCATCTAGCCTGTCTAGGGTTCAAGCGTTTAGCCGACTCTAGGTAAATCAAATTCTTGTGGTCAGTGAGGACCACAACTTGATGTTTAGCTCCCTCCAACCAATGCCTCCACTCCTCAAATGCCCATTTCATGGCCAACAGTTCCCGATTCCCCACATCATAGTTACGTTCAGATGCAGAGAACTTTCGGGAAAAGAAAGCACAGGGATTCATTTTAGATGTTACAGGATCCTTTTGGGACAAAACAGCTCCTGCACCAATCTCAGAAGCATCCACCTCTACCTGGAACGGGAGTGAGACATCCGGTTGCCGCAAAACCGGGGCAGAGGTAAATCTTCGCTTCAGCTCCTGAAAGGAAGCAACAGCCTCCGGAGACCAATTCAACACATCAGCACCCTTCTTAGTCAGATCAGTCAATGGCTTGGCAATACTAGAAAATTTTGCTATAAATTTCCGATAAAAATTAGCAAACCCCAAAAACTTCTGGAGGGCCTTCAAAGAAGTGGGCTGAACCCAATCATAAATGGCCTGTACCTTGGCCGGGTCCATTTCAATAGTTGACGGAGACAAAATAAATCCCAAAAATGAAATCCTCTGTACTCCAAAAAGGCATTTTGATCCTTTGACATACAGGGAATTCTCCCTCAAGATCCGGAACACAGTCCGAATATGTTCCACATGAGAATCCCAATCCTTGGAGAAGATCAAAATATCATCCAGATAGATAATCAAAAATTTATCGACAAAGTCTAGGAAAATATCGTTCATGAAGCACTGGAAGACAGAAGGGGCATTAGTGAGCCCAAAAGGCATCACCAGGTACTCAAGATGTCCCTCCGGAGTATTAAACGCCATCTTCCATTCATCCCCCTGCTTAATGCGGATAAGATTATACGCCCCCCTGAGGTCAAGCTTGGTAAACCAGCAAGCACCTCTAACTCTAGAGAATAGATCCGAAATCGGGTAACGGATACTGATATTTAATAGTAATTTTATTGAGGGCACGATAATCAATACAAGGCCTTAAAGAACCATCCTTTTTGGCCACAAAAAAAAAACCGGCACCTAAGGGTGAAGAGGATGGTCTAATATGACCCTTCTCCAACGCCTCCTTAATATAGGACCGCATAGCCTCGTGCTCGGGTACAGATAAATTGAAGAGCCGACCCTTGGGAAATTTACACCCCGGCCTTAGTTCAATTGCACAGTCATAACTCCTATGAGGAGGCAAGGACGCAGACTCATTCTCACTAAATACATCATAAAAGTCCGCCATATAGTCAGGAACATCATGCGACTGAGGAGAGGTGGAAAAAACCGGAGCCTCACTAAAGGCACACCGACAACCCCAACTCACCACAGACACAGACTTCCAATCCAAAACTGGATTATGAATTTGCAACCAGGGAAACCCCAGAACAACGGCATCATGCAGACCATGCAACACCAAAAATCTGCAATTTTCTTGATGGTCTGGGGCGACCCGCATGACCACCTGGGTCCAAAACTGAGGTTTATTTTTAGCCAAAGGAGTAGCATCAATCCCCCTCAAAGGGATAGGCGTCTGCAGAGGTGTCATCGGAAATCCACAACTTTTAGCAAAATCCAAGTCCATTAGGTTTAGCGCTGCTCCCGAATCCACAAAAGCCTTGGCGGAAAATGTGGACAGGGAGCAGATCAGAGTAATTGCCAGAAGAAACTTAGGTTGAACACCACCAACAGAAAACGTGTGTGCAAAGCGTTTCTCTCGTTTAGGACAAACAGAAATAATATGCGAGGCATCTCCACAGAAAAAACACAGCTTATTACGCCTTCTGAACTCCTGACGTTGCGCCTTAGACAAAACTCTATCACATTGCATAGGTTCAGACGTCAGTTCAACCGGTGGCAACACCTCTCGTGCAATCCTGCGTTCACGTAAGCGCCGATCAACCTGAATGGCTAATGACATAGAATCGTCCAGACCAGAGGGAACAGGAAATCCCACCATAGCATCTTTTACGGCTTCTGACAAACCCTTCCGAAAGAGAGCAGCCAAGGCATTATCATTCCAGGTAGTAAGGTAGTAAGGTCGGAATTTTTGACAGTACAACTCTGCAGAATCTCGACCCTGGTTTAATGCCAACAGGGTCTTTTCAGCCTGATCAATAGCATTAGGTTCGTCATACAACAACCCCAAAGCTTGAAAGAATGCGTTCACATTAGTCAGAATAGGATCATCTGGTTTCAAAGAAAACGCCCAATCCTGGGGATTGCCACGCAGCAAAGAGATGACAATTTTAACCTGCTGCACGGAGCTCCCTGACGAGTTAGGCTTCAAGGCAAAAAATAATTCACAATTATTTTTGAAACTCAAAAATTTAGATCGATCCCCAAAAAATACATCAGGTGTAGGGATCTTTGGTTCAACAGCATGCGAACGAGCAAGGTAGGCGGAAATTCCCAGCACTTCCGCAGCGAGCTGCTCCACACGATCAGACAATTGCTTTATCTCCATTGAGAGAAAAAAAATTCCCCCTACGGCCTCAGAGATATAGAGGAAAGAATATACACACTTTTTTTTTTTTTAAACACAATTCTTTCCTGCTATTGAGTACCCTAGGATCTGCGGTATGGTGGGTGATTCTGTTATGATTGAGTCACCGTAGGAGGCAAAAACAAAAATGCTAGCTAAGTCCAGAAAACCAGAGAGGTTGGCAGCTATCAGATTGCAGACCCCTGATCCTATCACAACAACTAACAGTAGCCGTGGGGGGTTCCTACGATGCCCTAGACCCCTCGATCACAGCCAGAGAATTAAATAGGCCTAAAGAAAGGGGAAATCTAAACTGCCCCAGAGCAGACCCCAAAGCAATAGGCAGCCCCCAACATATAATGACGGTGAAGCAAGATGAAAACACTAACACAGACAGAAAGATAGACTGAGCAAAGACGGGGCCAAAAACTACCTAGATAGGAAAGGACAGGAAGGCTGCTGTCTGCAATCCGTGAAAAACCCTATGAAAATAAGAGCCAACAGACTGACAGTGAAAAAGGCCCTGAAGACGCTAGGCTTCAAAAAAGCTATGTCAGTACTCAGGAATATTCTGAAGACAGAGCAACCGGCAAAAGGAGATTCAGCTCATCCCAGCAGGGAATGGCAGAATCCAGAAAAGCAAGGAAAACAAACACAAAACATAAATGCAAACAGGCAAAGCAGAAACTTAGCTTTAGTGAAGCAGGAATCAGACTGGTGTCCTAGAAGTCCACAGAGAAATCACCCGCAGGGCAGAAGGGCGTCGGCAGCCTTATATCCAGTTAGTGACTCCACTCAGCCAGTCATCCTCATTAGACTCAGGTGCCTGATAATCAGGCTCATTACCTTCCTTTACCAGAATAGGGAGTTCCCCAGACCTCAGTGACGAAGGGGAAAATGAACTCACAACAAGGCACTTTAAGTGGTTTATACCTTGTAGGAAGAAAAGGACAATAAATAGCAAAAAAAAACCTATGTGGCTAAACAAACAAGTAAGAGGGGAAATTAACAGTAAAGAAAACATTTAACCCCATAATGACAGTCAATACATCTTTTAACAGACCTAAGATATAAGAGAATAGCCTCCCCATACAGGTGACAATCCAGCAGCTGTCGGCTGTACACTATAGCGGACAACTTGCTGCATCAGCCACGATCAGTGTTGGCACCGTCCATATCTGTTTAACCCCTTAAATGCTGCTGTCAATAATGACTATCATATAAATGGTTGAGTGTGGGGGCTCCCTCTTTATCCCCATTGGCACCCTGAGATCATGTTTGTGTGGTACTGATGTTTGCCATGGCAGTTCACGGCCAAATAGCAGCCTTAGAGTCTACCGGCTATAGCGGCATGTTCAGAAGAAACTGATATTTAGGTGGTAAAAACACACTTTTTTATTCCTATCATGCCACTTTGTATTAATTCTTGAAAAGCACCTGATGGGTTAATTAACTACCTGACAGCAGTTTTCAGGGGGTGGTGTTTTTAAAATAATATCACTTTTGGGGTTTTTCCAATGTATGGGACACCTAAAGTCACTTAAAACCTGGATAGGTCTCGAAAAAATTTTTTTTGTAAATTTCCATGAAAAAATGAGAAACTGCTACTACAATTTTAAACCTCCTAAAATGCTAACAAATTAAAATAACATTTTATAAATGGTGCTGATGTAAAGCAGGCATGAGGGAAATGTTATTTATGTTTTGCTATGGTATGACTATCTGAGTTAAAGGGATAATCATTCAAAGTTTGAAAACTGATAATTTTTTTACATTTTTGTCAAATTTCTGATATTTTTTTATAAATAAACACAAAACATAGCAACCTAAATTTACAATTATCATTATCAAGTATAATGTGTCATGAAAAAATCTCAAAATCACTGGAATTTGTTGAAGCGTTCTAGAGTTATTACCACATAAAGTGACACTGGTCAGATTTTTAAAATTTGGCTCTGTCACTATTAAAGCAGGATGGCACCGCTGAAGCTCTAAAAAAAAAAAAAAACTATAGGGAGAAAAATACTTTATCTAAAAAACTAATAAAAGCTGCCAAAAAGGAAACAGAAACACAATGCTAAGGAGAGTAAAAATAATCCTAAACTGTTCTTCAACTATATCAATAGTAAAAGAATCAAAAGTGAAAGTGTAGGCCCCTTAAAAAATTGTTAGGAAAGAATGGTTGTAGATGACGAGGAAAAAGCTAATATATTAAACACCTTCTTCTCCACGGTATTCACGGTGGAACATAAAATGCTAGGTGAAATGCCGAGAGACAAAGAAAACCTATATTAAGGGTCACCAATCTAACCCAAGAAAAGGTGCGAAACCAGCTAAATAAGATTAAAATAGATAAATCTCCAGGTCCGGATGGCATACACCCACGAGTACTAAGAGAACGAAGTAATTTAATAGACAAGTCATTATTTCTTATATATACGGATTCTATAGCGATGGGGACTGTTCCACAGCACTGGCGCATAGCAAATGTGGTACCAATATTCCAAAAAGGCTCTAAAAGTGAACCTAGAATTTATAGGGTAGTAAGTCTAACCTCTATTGTTGGTAAAATATTTGAGGTGTTTCTGAGGGATGTTATTCTGAATTATCTCAATAAGACTAACTGTTTAACTCCATATCAGCATGGGTTAATGAGGAACGGCTCCTGTCAAACCAATCTAATCAGTTTTTATGAAGAGGTAGCTATAGACTGGACCAAGGTGAGTCATTGGATGTGGTATATCTTGATTTTTCCAAAGTGTTTGATACCGTGCCACACAAGAGGTTGGTACACAAAATGAGAATGCTGGGTCTGGGGGAAAATGTCTATGCGTGGCGGCTTCCGCATGGCGGGAAAGATGTAGCACTTGTTGCCAGGCTGCAGTAGCGTTCTGCGGCTGTATGACGGCTGCTGTAATACCCGTATGCCGAGCAGTGTGGGTGTTAGCGGTCCCGTACAGTCTATGCAATCACCACGTGCAACCGGCGGTCCTTTACTGAACTGAATCCTGTCCTTGGCTCTTATTCTCTGCGGCTGTATGGCGGCTGCTGTAATACCCATATGCAGAGCAGTTTGGATGATAGCAGTCCCGTATAGCCTGGGTAACCAACGCCTGCGACCGGTGGTTCCGTTTTTACTGAGCTCTGGACTCTTGTCCCCAGCGGCTGTATGGTGGCTGCTGTAGTACCCCTATGCAGAACAGTTTGGGTGATATCAGCTCCGTACAGCCTGTGTAACCACCCCGTGTGACCAGCGGTCCGTTTTTACTGTTCTGCCTTCTTCCACGTATGATGCTGTGTGGATTCCAGCATATGGCTTAACCTTTCATCCACTCCCAGAAACAAAACTGTATGGGTGCTTAAGTCTATATTTATTGGGATGATATGGACAACAATGGGAGATAACAGATGGTATAGTAGAACACAGTAGTAGATGAGATCAGGGGTTGTTGTTGTGAATTTGCTTTCTGGCCTACCTCTGGTTATTACTGAAGGTAGTGGAGCTGGTCAAATTGACAAAGGGGTTGCGAGTTCTCTTTCTGGGCTCCCTCTGGTGGTTACTCGAGGTAATGGAGCTGATCTGATTAACAGAGGCTTAGTAACTGGCTTAGTGATACAAAGCAGAGGGAGGTTATAAATGGTATATTCTCCAACTGGGTCGCTGTGACCAATGGGGTACCGCAGGGCTCAGTGTTAGGACCTATTCTCTTTAATATATTAGCGATCTGATAGAAGATTTACACAGTAAAATATCAATATATGCAGATGATACAAAACTATGTAAAGCAGTCAATACAAGAGAACATAGTATTCTGCTAGAGATGGATCTGGATAAGTTGGAAACCTGGGCAGAAAGGTGGCAGATGCAGTTTAACAATGATAAATGTAAGGTTATACACATGGGAAAAAGGAATCAATATCAAAATTTCACACGGAACGGGAAACCACTGGGTAAATTTGACATGGAGTAGGACTTGGGAATCCTAGTTAATGATATACTTACCTGGAGCAGCCAGTGCCAGGCAGCAGCTGCCAAGGCAAATAGGATCATGGGGTGCATTAAAAGGGGTCTGGATACACATGATGAGAGCATTATAATGCCTCTGTACAAATTCCTGGTTAGACCACACATGGAGTAGTGAAAAGACACCCCTGGATGAAGCTATTGTGAAACGGCGTTGGGGACGAAGACGTGTGGCTGTTTTTGCCTCCTGGTGCACCTTATTTCTTTACCCTCAGGTGAAGTAGTCTTTTACTTTACTCATTCCCTTTGCTTTGCATTAATGATCAAATATGGTTTAACTTTTGCACTATGCTTTTATGTATGTTGGGGATATTGCATTGTCCTATAATAAACAAGTGGGGGATACTAGGGATCTGCTTAAATAGCTACATTTTGCTGCTTTAACAATTGTTTGATTGCATATGAATAGCCCTATGTCCTGGCATTTATGACATATTACAGGCCTGTTTCACACTTCAGTTGTTTGACGTCAGTTGAAATCCACCAAAGAGTAAAAAAAAGGATCCGTTTCCGTTTGACAACAAATGGCGGATCCGTTTTTTTTCGAAAAACAGCAGATTTTGACTGACGTCAAACAACTGAAGTGTGAAACAGGCCTAAGGGTATAAGATTGTAATAAAAAATTATACTGAGTACTGGTGTTGCCAATTAGACTACTGTTGTGAAACGGAATTCATACTAAAGCACCTGGGAAGCACAGCCTTACTGTCATTTAAACACAACCTTTTTGGAGGTTTATTCCTACACTGGTTTTTAGTCTATCTTTTCTTTTCTTTTTTTGGATTTTTTTGTATATTCTTTTAAGCATGTATCAATAAATCTTAAGCTTTTAAGAAACTTATGCTGGAATCTCTCAGTGTCCTGAGGTGATAAGTCATCACTATTTGGAATTTGTGTGAATTAAAATTTGGAGTGTCTAGCACCTCTAATTATGTGCTGTGGACCCTATTGTTGAATTAACGTGGAGTACTGTGTACAGTTTTGGGCACTGATGCTCAGGAAGGATATAATGGAACGAGAGCGAGTACAAAGGAGGGCAACAAAATTAATAAAGGGGATGGGGAGCTACAATACCCAGAGAGATTAGCAAAATTAGGATCATTTAGTCTAGAAAAAAAGATGACTGAAGGGTGATCTAATAACGATGTATAAGTATATAAGGGGACTATACAAATATCTCTCCGAGGATCTGTTTATACCAAGGAAGGTGACAATCACAAGGGGGCATTCTCTACTTCTGGAGGAGAGAAGGTTTTTCCACCATGTAGATTTCTTTAATGTTAGTGCAGTGAGAATCTGGAATTCCTTGCCTGGGGAGGTGGTGATGGCGAACTCAGTGATTCAAGAGAGGCCTGGATGTCTTCCTGGAGCGTAACAATATTGTATCTTAGTTATTAGGTTCTTTAGAAGGACTTAGATCTGGTGATTTATTCTGATGGAATATAGGCTGAGCTGGATGGGCAAATGTCTTTTCGGCCTTGCTAACTATATTATGCCACATTTCTCAGCATGGCTGTCAATTGTGAGGTTTACTTATTGCTACAGAGCGTTACTACAGTCACTGAAAGTATGAAATAGGAATAACAATCATAAATTGATCGCATCATCAGAAATTCATTCAAATTAAAGAACTGTATTTAGGTAATCTATACAAAGATATGCAAGCTACAAGATTTTAAAAAAATTGGCAAGTATAGAAAGGTCATTTAATAAGCAATTTGTTACCATTTATTTATTGGACAGCATTTCGCAATAGAAAGGCTTTCTTTAGTTTTTAAAAGTTCCTTAATTGAATGACCATGTTATTCACTTGCTTTTCCCCAGTGAGCACAAACTGCTTTCATACACCAGCTTGACAAGGTTCGTTTTCTAATCTATAATACAATTTTGCTTATTTAACAAGTCTCATGAGATCACTAGACAATATTGTTCATGCCCCTGTCCTGTGGAAACATGTATGCAAACATAAAAGGTCTTTAATCTTTGCAGACATTGTACTGAGAAATTGCTATAAGCGTTTGCAATATAGTTACAAAGTTACATATAGAAGGTATCTGAAGACATTTCATAACACTTTGATAATAAGTACACACACAGGTAATTACATATGTGGAGATATATTTATTCATATTGCATAAACTATGCTCTTTATATTATACTAGCTAAAGAGCCTGGCGCTGCCCGGGCATAGTAACTAACTACGGTTAGTTATAACAAATTATAATGATTATATCTATATATATATCTATATATATCTATATATATATCTATATATATCTATATATATATATATATATCTATCTATATATATATATAAACAGTGGGGCAAAAAAGTATTTAGTCAGTCAGCAATAGTGCAAGTTCCACCACTTAAAAAGATGAGAGGCGTCTGTAATTTACATCATAGGTAGACCTCAACTATGGGAGACAAACTGAGAAAAAAAAATCCAGAAAATCACTGTCTGTTTTTTTTTCATTTTATTTGCATATTATGGTGGAAAATAAGTATTTGGTCAGAAACAAGCAATCAAGATTTCTGGCTCTCACAGACCTGTAACTTCTTCTTTAAGAGTCTCCTCTTTCCTCCACTCATTACCTGTAGTAATGGCACCTGTTTAAACTTGTTATCAGTATAAAAAGACACCTGTGCACACCCTCAAACAGTCTGACTCCAAACTCCACTATGGTGAAGACCAAAGAGCTGTCAAAGGACACCAGAAACAAAATTGTAGCCCTGCACCAGGCTGGGAAGACTGAATCTGCAACAGCCAACCAGCTTGGAGTGAAGAAATCAACTGTGGGAGCAATAATTAGAAAATGGAAGACATACAAGACCACTGATAATCTCCCTCGATCTGGTGCTCCACGCAAAATCCCACCCCGTGGGGTCAGAATGATCACAAGAACGGTGAGCAAAAATCCCAGAACCACGCGGGGGACCTAGTGAATGAACTGCAGAGAGCTGGGACCAATGTAACAAGGCCTATCATAAGTAACACACTACGCCACCATGGACTCAGATCCTGCAGTGCCAGACGTGTCCCACTGCTTAAGCCTGTACATGTCCGGGCCAGTCTGAAGTTTGCTAGAGAGCATTTGGATGATCCAGAGGAGTTTTGGGAGAATGTCCTATGGTCTGATGAAACCAAACTGGAACTGTTTGGTAGAAACACAACTTGTCGTGTTTGGAGGAAAAAGAATACTGAGTTGCATCCATCAAACACCATACCTACTGTAAAGCATGGTGGTGGAAACATCATGCTTTGGGGCTGTTTCTCTGCAAAGGGGCCAGGACGACTGATCCGGGTACATGAAAGAATGAATGAGGCCATGTATCGTGAGATTTTGAGTGCAAACCTCCTTCCATCAGCAAGGGCATTGATGACGAGACGTGGCTGGGTCTTTCAACATGACAATGATGCAAAGCACACCGCCAGGGCAACGAAGGAGTGGCTTCGTAAGAAGCATTTCAAGGTCCTGGAGTGGCCTAGCCAGTCTCCAGATCTCAACCCTATAGAAAACCTTTGGAGGGAGTTGAAAGTCCGTGTTGCCAAGCGAAAAGCCAAAAACATCACTGCTCTAGAGGAGATCTGCATGGAGGAATGGGCCAACATACCAACAACAGTGTGTGGCAACCTTGTGAAGACTTACAGAAAACGTTTGACCTCTGTCATTGCCAACAAAGGATATATCACAAAGTATTGAGATGAAATTTTGTTTCTGACCAAATACTTATTTTCCACCATAATATGCAAATAAAATGAAAAAAAAAACAGAATGTGATTTTCTGGATTTTTTTTTCTCAGTTTGTCTCCCATAGTTGAGGTCTACCTATGATGTAAATTACAGACGCCTCTCATCTTTTTAAGTGGTGGAACTTGCACTATTGCTGACTGACTAAATACTTTTTTGCCCCACTGTGTATATATATATATATATATATATATATATATATATATATATATATATATATATATATATATATATATATATATATATATATATATATATATAGCTGAGTGTATAGCCCCGCCCACTCCACATAGCCACATTCACTATAATATCCCACATCATCCCGTCAGCCAGAGCTACCGGACTACTACCCCTAATGTCCCACATCAGCCTGTCAGCCAGAGCCACCAGACTACTACCCCTAATCATAGAATCATAGAATTGTAGAGTTGGAAGGGACCTCCTGGGCCATCTGGTCCAACCCCCTGCTCAAAGCAGGATTCGCTAAATCATCCCAGTCAGATGTCTGTCCAGCCTCTGTTTGAAGACTTCCATTGAAGGAGAACTCACCACTTCTCGTGGCAGCCTGTTCCACTCATTGATCACTCTAACTGTCAAAAAGTTTTTTCTAATATCTAATCTGTGTCTCCTCCCATTCAGTTTCATCCCATTGCTTCTAGTCTTTCCTTGTGCAAATGAGAATAAAGTTGATCCTTCTACAATGTGACAGCCCTTTAGATATTTGTAGACAGCTATTAAGTCTCCTCTCAGTCTTCTCTTTTGCAAACTAAACATTCCCAAATCCTGCAACCTTTCCTCATAAGACAGGGTTTGCAGACCGGTCACCATTCTGGTCGCTCTTTTCTGAACTTGCTCCAGTTTGTTGATGTCTTTTTTAAAATGTGGTGCCCAAAATTGGACACAATATTCCAGATGAGGTCTGACCAAAGAGGAGTAGAGGGAAATAATGACTTCACGTGATCTAGACTGTATGCTTCTGTTAATACATCCTAGAATTGCATTTGCCTTTTTTGCTGCTGCATCACACTGTTGACTCATATTCAGTCTGTGATCTATTAGTATACCCAAGTCTTTTTCACATGTGCTGTCACTTAGCCCTATTCCTCCCATTCTATATATGCTTTTTCCATTTTTATTGCCCAGATGTAGTACTTTGCATTTCTCCCTGTTAATATCCCACATCATCCCATCAGCCAGAGCCACCAGACTACTACCCCTAATATCCCACATCATCCCGTCAGCCTGGCATCAAAACCAGAGTGCTGAGTGGATTTGCCCTGACTTCCATACCAATGATCCCTTTAATCGAAGCCTGGGGTGAGAATCAGAGCGCTGAGGGATTTACCCTAACTTCCATACCAGAGATCCCTTTAAGAGAGAGGTCTGGGGTCAGTACCAAAGCACAGAGTGGATTTGTCCTTACTGCCATACTGTGGATCACTTTAAGAGGGGCCTGGGGTCAGAACCAGAGTGCTGAGTGGAATTGCCCTGACTTGCATACCAATGATCCCTTTAATAGAATCCTGGTGTCAGAACCACATCGCTGAGTTGAACGGTCCTTACTTCCATACCAATGATCCCTTTAAGAGAGGCCTGGGGTCAGTATCAGAGCACTGAGGGATTTGCCCTAACTTTCATACCGGAGATCCCTTTAAGAGGGAAGATGTGCCTATGGGATGGAGAATGTGTGATGGGTATATGGGCACGGGAGGAGGGGTGGGGGGGGATTTGGGGAGTCATTTCTGTCATGTACTCTATGCTTCTTTCTGGGGGCAGACAATGGCTTGGAGCTTATGTTCCCAGGGATGCTAGATTTCTCCCACCATGTCAGTGTCTGCTGACGTGTTGTCGAGTGGGAAAAGTGTTGCTCATAGCAAGCAATCACAGCTCATCTTCTTTTAAACAGCTCTGGTGAAAGGAAATATGCATCATGATTGGTTGGTGACGCACACATACATACATGTATGTATACTATCTCGATTTTACTTCTGAGTCAGGCTCCCTCTGGTGGTTACTGTGTATAGTGGAGCTGGCCGAAGTCTGCCACCTGACGACGATGATTGGAAATCAGGGGTTACTGACTGGAGTTTTTAAGTGAGCAGGCTCCCTTCAGTGGCTGCTGGTGATTAGTCTCATCTTGTCTCACCGACAATATATGTTTGGGGACTATCTATTCCTTTGGGGTTCTACTCCGGGGCAGTTTAGATTTCACCTTTCTTGCTTTAGGCTTAGTTAGCTCTCCGGCTGTGCCGAGGCATTAAGGGCATCATAGGTACGCCCCACGGCTACTGCTAGTTGTGTTGTTAGGATTAGGGGTCTGCAATCCACTAAGAATTTTTTTATATATTTTTTCCTCTTTTTCTCTGGGGCAGTGGGAAGATTTTTTCTTTAATGGAGACTAAGCAATTGTCAGATAGTGTTGAGCAGCTCGCTGCTGAAGTGCGGGAAATTTCTGCCTATCTCACTCAATCATCTGCTGTAGAACCAAAGATCCCTACTCCTGATGTGTTTTCTGGGGATCGGTCAAAATTTTTAAATTTCATGAATAGTTGTAAATTATTTCTTGCTTTGAAACCTAACTCATCGGGGAGCTCGGTGCAACAGGTTAAAATTGTCATCTCCCTGCTGCGCAGTGATCCCCAGGACTGGGCTTTTTCTCTGACTCCTGGAGATCCTATTCTGGCTTACGTGGATGCATTTTTTCAAGCCCTGGGCCTGCTGTATGATGAACCTAATGCTATTGATCAAGCTGGGAAAACCTTACTGGCATTGAACCAGGGTCAGGATGCTGCCGAGTTATATAGTCAAAAATTCCAAAAGTGGGCGGTCCTTACTAAAGGGAATGATGATGCCCTAGCAGCTCTCTTTTGGAAAGGTCTGGCAGAAACCATAAAATATGTTATGGTGGGATTTCCTGTCCCCTCTGGTCTTAACGACTCTGTCATTAGCCATTCAAATTGATCGACGTTTACATGAATGTAAAACTACACGAGAGGCAATGCCGGCATTCAAACAAACTTCTGAACCCATGCAATGTGATAGGGTTTTGTCTAGGGCGCAACGTCAAGAGTTCAGAAGGCGTAATAAGTTGTGCTTCTTTTGTAGGGACGCCTCTCATACTATTTCTGTCTGCCCTAAACGAGAAAAACGTTTTGCTCACCCATTTGCGGTGGGCAGTGTACAGCCTAAGTTCCTTTTGGCGGCTACCTTGATCTGCTCCTTATCTACATTTTCTGCTAAGGCTTTTGCTGATTCAAGAGCGGCTTTTAATCTGATGGATTTTGACTTTGCCAAACGTTGTGGTTTTCCCATGGTGCCCCTGCGGACCCCTAATCCTTTGAGGGGTATTGATGCAACCCCTTTGGCGGAGAATGAACCCCAGTTTTGGACCAAGGTTATAATGCGGGTCGCCCCGGATCACCAAGAGAATTGTAAATTTTTGGTGCTGCACAATTTAAATGATATTATTGTACTGGGTTTTCCTTGGTTGCAAACCCATAATCCTGTTTTGGATTGGAAATCTGTGTCTGTGGTGAGTTGGGGTTGTCAATGTATTCTTAGTGACACTCCTGTTTTCTCCACCACTCCCCAGCCTCATGATGTTCCTGACTAGAGATGAGCGACTTTGCCTTTATTTGGGTCGAGTCAGGTTTCATGAAACCCAACTTGAGAAGAGAAGAAAAAGAACCACTGCAAATAGCGCACACTGAACCAGTACAAAAACAATGTTTTATTGATGCAGCAATACAATTAAAAACATAATAAAAACATATGAAGCATCCCACAATATATAACAGTGAAGTATGGCATATCACAATTATAGATTATGCTGTAATAACCTGTATATCAACCATGTGGTCCAACCTCACTGCAATTAATCACAACAACCACCCCATAAACCTGCTCATGGAGACCAAGGGCCCTAATTATTGCACAATCACTGCATGAAATAATTCCATTCCAGTCTATAATTGTGATATGCCATACTTCACTGTTATATATTGTGGGATGCTTCATATGTTTTTATTATGTTTTTAATTGTATTGCTGCATCAATAAAACATTGTTTTTGTACTGGTTCAGTGTGCACTATTTGCAGTGGTTCTTTTTCTTCTCTTCTCATGTTTATTATTCCACTGTTGCTGCACCTAAACCTTCATTTATATATTTGTGATTGGTACAGTTGGTGCGCCCCATTTTTGTTATATATCATGAAACCCGACTTTCGCAAAAGTCGAGTCGGACGAAAATTGGCCGATTATCGTGAAAAGTCGAAGGCCAACTGAAACACGAAACCCAATGCAAGTCAATGAGGAAGAAAAGTCGGCAGTGAGTGGAGGACAGGAAACACACCTACAGTGCCCATTTTAATGCCAAAAACATCAATTCTTACTACTTAAGCTTGCCAACCTTAATTTACTTTATAATAATAGTTAGGCATTGAAAACTGGGGGTTATCTGGCTAAAGTTGTGGGGGGGTAGGGCTGGCTCCAGATTTTCATGGGCCCAGGGCCAAAGAGTGTCAATGGGCTCCTTTAACACATGCCACAATTCATGATACTCTGATACGGCAGAGAAATAGCGGTATAGTACAATGAAAAATACTTCACTTCTTACATCACATGACTGATATCCATTTTACATTCTCCAATAGCTCCAAAAACGGACAGTATATTACTCCATACAGTATTATGGCCACCGCATAGTGCGCTATACAGAGTAATGAGGCCCATATATTTCTCCATACAGAAACATTGGTCCCATATAATGTTCCATACAGTATGTGATGAGCTCCACATAATGCTACAGTATATGTTGATCCCCATGGATGAAGCTCCACTGTCTTATGTGCCCAAATAATGCTCCATATATAATGGGCCCCATTTCTAATGCTCCAGTGTATAATCGGCCCTGTAAATGCTGCTCCAGTGTCTGATGTCCACCTTTGGAATGCTCAAGTGTATGTTGGGCCCCATATATCATTCTCCAGAGTATAGTGCTCCCCAAAAATTGCTCCCAACCTTTAAAACAATTAAACAAGTCTCCTCGCTAGGGAATCCCTGTACTAGTCTGGACTCCTCGTCGTCCCCATCTTCCATCTCTCTGCACTTGGACTGTTTAGGCAGAGGGTGTACAGACGTGATGTCATCGCGCTCTCTGACCAGAATGTCACTGTCAGGAAACGCGGAAGATGTCATGGCGGTGGAGCAGGGAGAGGTAAGCATTTCAACTTTGCAAGTGCTGTGATCCTGAGCAAGCAGGGGGGCCCACTCATTGGCGACGGCACTGGCACAGGACCCCCTCATAGTACGGCAGTGTGTCTGACGGCGGGTGGGCCCTCCCACCGGCAGAGACACTTTTGCGTACTATAAGGGGCCCTGTGCCGTCACCCATGAGTATGCCCCCCACCTGCTCAAGGAACCTGCACTTTCATCTGCATCTTCCTCTTTGTCACCGTGTAAGATGGAACTGTATATAGGAAGGGTAACCTGAGTTTCATCAGGGTCAGATTCTGGCTGTGTAGAGTGCGAGGGGAATGTAGTGGTCTGGGTCAATGTGCCAGCAGAATCATCTAGCAGTGGCTGTGCATCAGTGCACTTGTGGCGCCCCCAGGAGTACGGTAGCCACAGTGGCATTACCTTCCTCCTCGGGAGTGTGATGTCATGCTTGGGAGCAATGAAGGATCTCTCTAGCAGTTAAACCAACACACAACACAGTTCCCACTCCAGGCCAGCAGGGAGAGCTCTGAACCTGACTGCTGAGGAGCTGCTCTCTGTGGTCGGGAGGAGGAAAGTTAGGGCAGTCTGTGAAGGGAAGGGGAAGTGTGTGGATGTGAGAAGGGGAGCTGGAGGATGAGAAGAGTTAAGGCTCACTCCTAGCTGGAGCGCATGGTCGGGATTCCGGTCTCCGAGTTTGTAGGGACACTGATGGTCCTGCAGCAGAAACCAGAGGAAGTAGCAGCTGTAAATGCTCTGTTCCCAACTAAGGCTCGGAGGCCCCAGCAGCGACTTGTGTGAGCCAGAAGGAAAAAGCTACGGCTGCCTGCCATACGAGAAAGTTTCAAAAGAGTCAAGAGGGGGAACTTCAGTGAACTCAGTACTGCGAGTACCTCTGATAAGCGCTAGAATGGAGGACACACTACCTATCTGCAGAGAGGGAATTACAAATTTGCTTCCAGGCTGACCAACTCCTTCTCCATCTGTACTCTGGGTCCTGGACGACACTTACCAAGTACAGGTAAAGGAACTGCATGACTGTGTCTGTCCTCTTTCTCCTGTGCCTGGCGCACGGCTCTGCTACATCCTGCACTGCACATCATCTACCAACTCTTTCATCTGCCCTGCGACTATGGCCCTACCTGTGCAGGGCTTCTACATCTTAGCTGCACCACAACATCTGTCCCAGAGAAGCGACACTGCAGCGCTGGTCAATCTGATCAGAAACTACAGGTGGCGTCACGTATCATTCACCTATAAACGTTATTCACCCCTTTGCATGGACGCCCAGGCCCACGGACGAGGTCACCACCACCGTGACACATCCCTCTGAGACACCGGCCCGGTACCGATTAACCTCACTGCCCTGGCTGGCCACCCAAACTCCATGTCAGATTCATCTTGGACTGGGGAATTCACGATTTGACTTGATAACCCAGGCATGGTATGTGGGAAAGAGTTACATCGACTAATGTGAAGTGTGGCCTGGTGCATCATTCATTTTGGTGGGGGTAAAGAACACAAGGAAAGGGGTTCTTCCTGACCAGGAGCCAGCACTTGATGACTCAGTGCTTGCATTTTTTGAAACTTCAGAAGACGAGGGCATTGTCATGGTTTGAACAGGGTTCTTGCCCTGCACTCACAGGGTTACGTGTTCGTGGCCTCTTACTGGATCTGGGAGGGGTATTTATACTCACTCTTTACCAGGCTTCTCTGTCAGCTATACTGTTGTTCTGGTGTGTCTGACCCCTGGTGTGCATGTGGTCTGCATTGGTTGTTTGCTTCCCGTGTATGACCCGGTCCGTTCCCTCACTCTGTACTCCGTTTCTCATTTTGGCACTATTGTCTTTTCTGGTTCTGACCTCCTGGCTTGGCTATCGTTACTCTGTTACAGTTTGTCCCTATTGTACCGTCTATTGCCAGTTCTGGTTTTCTGATCTATTGCTACGTCCTGACTATCCATTCTGTCTAACCCTTTGGTACTGTATTGCTATCTCGTGCTTTGACCTGGCTTGATCTAATTTCTGACTCTGTCTATGCTCCTTGATTACATTGTCAAGTAGTTACCTTTCTAGGAGTTTCCCTGCAGCTCCTGGCTCTGTGGTGCTGAGGCCACGCAACCAGCAGTCACATGCTTCAGGTCCTGTGAGCTTGGAGCATGCATTGCCACCACTGAGACCCCGCTCCGCAGGTATCTTTGTGCACAGTCTTTGTACTCAGGACACACGCACTGGCTCAGTGAGCAAGTGCAGTGCGGTGTTCCTCACAGGCATATTTGCTGGAGTCTGTTTCGGCAATGTAAGCCAAAACCAGTTCCTGATGCTCCCGCTTTAAAAGTGGTTAACCTACTCCCAGAAAAGGTAGCCTTCCAGGCGTTCCAGAGCCAGACCATGACGCAGGCTCACCACCTCCTGCCTTAGCTGCTATTGTGCTTTTGCCACTACCAGCAGATGCACCACCACCATCAGTACCAGCTGGCCCTCCTATGCCCACATCCGCGACCTCTTCCACCATACTTCCAAATTTTGGAGAAAATGTACCCAAAATAACATCAGATATATGGCACTGTATCCGAAGCATACAGCTCTATACAGTCAAAGGATAATTATCAATCTCCCTATATATTTCATAAGTCACACAGAGACGCTCACAGGCTCAGTATGGATTAGACAAGAATATAAAAAGTAGAAAAAGTTTATAGTATCATCAGATACCAGGTATATATAGTATAGTTTAAACATTCTAAATCTCCGGATATATTTCAGGAGGCAGATACAGACGCTCGCAGGCTCAGTATGAATTACAACACAATATAAAAAGCCATAAAACGGTAATGGATCTGAAGAGTACAGCTGTACACAGTGTAGGGGTCATTGTCCGTCTCAGTATTTTTTTCCACAGTCAGAAACAGACTCTCCTTGGTCAGTTTGGATTAGACCAGAATATAAAAAGCAGCAAATGGGTAATGTATCACAAGCGTAGAGCTGTATACAGTGTTGGGGTAATTTTTAAATCTACATATAAATTACAGGAGTAACCGACAGACTCTCACACGCTCAGGATGGATCACACCACAATATAAAAAAGATCCGCAAGAAATAATCACACATGTGGGCCAATGTTCCAGGTGTCAATTATACACTTAGAGCGGTGGGTGGAAGATGACTTCCTGGTAGAAAGGGTACAGTATCAACAGATACCAGGTATATATAGCATAGTTTAAACATTAAAAATGTACGACTATATATCAGGAGTAGTGTTGAGCCACCCCGCTAGTGTTCGAGTTCGGTTCATCAAACAGGAGGCAAGTTCGTCGAATGTTCGTCGAACGTTCGACGAACACAGTCGAGTCCCATTGAAAACAATGGCAGGCAAACACAAACACATACAAACACATAGAAAACAATTACAAAACACCTTAAAAGGTATCCCAAAGCAGACAAAATTCTCAGAAGACAAAAATAACATATGGAAAGGGCAACTGTTATGAATGAGTCACCGGAGGAGGAAAAAACAAAAATACAAGCTAGGTCCAGAAAACCGGAGAGGTTGGTAGCTAGCGAATTGCAGACCCCTGATCCTATTCACAACAACTAACAGTAGCCGTGGGGTGTTCCTACTGTGGTCCTAGACACCTCGTTCACAGCCAGAGAACTAAATAAACCTAAAGAAAGAAAGGGGAAGTCTAAACTGCCCCAGAGCAGACCCCAAAGCAATAGACAGCCCCCAACATGTATTGACGGTGAAAACAGATGAAAACACAAACACAGACAGAAAGAGACAGGCTGACCAAATAATGGGGCCCTCACTAACTAGATAGGACAGGAAAGAAAAGCAACTGACTGCAATCACGCAAAAACCCTGCCAAAAATAATGTCCAACACGTCTGATAGAAAAGGCCCTGAAGTCACTAGACTTCAAAATCACTATATCAGCACTCAGGTATATTCTGAAAACAACAGAGCAAAGAGATCAACTGATCAGAGACAAAAATGGAGTTCAGCCAGTCCCAACCAGGGCTGGCTGAACACAAACACTAAGTAAACCAGAACATGGAACAATAGCAGAGCAAAAACTTAGCTTTAGTAGACAGGACTAAACTGGAGGCCAGAGCTCAGAGCAGAGAGGATCACCAGCAACCCAGCAGGGCGTCGGCGGCCTTATATCCACTCAGAGATTCTGGATGTCCAATCACACTTCACCTGTTCGGATGACAGGTTTTTCCCATCCAAATCAATTTCACTACCTCCTTTCACCAGCAGAGAGAGTTCATCGGACATCAAAGGTGAAGGAGAAAATGAGCTCATAACAGGCAACTACATATAGAAAAGACGTGGAGGAGTAAAAGGAGGAGGAGGAGACACAGATATAGGCATGTCATGCCCTTATAAAGTCAAATAAGGCTGGACTAAAAATCTAAAATAAAAAAAAATCTAAAATTCTAAAATTGAAGATGATCATATACCGTTGGACTTCCCACCATAAATTATGCCAACTGCCGATCGGGCGGCATTATTCCCATGACCCTCCAAACAGCGTCCATGAAGGCAAAGTGTTTGGTTTCCGGGGGCAGTATAGTTGCAAAGCTGAACCTTAAAGGAATGTCCAGAAGGGCATCACCAGGAGTGGAGCCTGCGGCTTAATTAGACTCCACACGGGCAACCTCAACCATGCCAGCCACAGAAAAGATGGACAGATTGCAAGCTTTGTCGATTCTGTGGGTGGTGGTGCATGGCTGTTTTTAGTTGTGCTAGCGATTTGTCAGCTTAATTCCGTTAATGAACGAGACTCCGGCATGCCCTCACGGTCCGTGTCCAGCTTACTAGAGGGACACACGAGGCTTTGGAACGCGAGATCAAGCAATAACAGGTCTGTCATGCCCTTACATGTCCGGGGCTGCATGCGCGCTACACTGAAAGGACCAGCGTGTGTCACTTACAGGTGCGGATAACCCGCTGAACCCCATTAGTGATGGGGATCTGGGATTCCAATTCTTCCCTGCGAACAAGGATTTCCCAGTAAGTGCAGGTCAACCGGAATTCGGCCTAACCAGCTTTCCAGAAAGAATGTGAAAAAAATAAGTGTCCAAACCACAGGTACTACAGCTTGCTTAACAGCTGGGCTCCTCTGCTGAGTAGCACGCAGTTCTTACATAAACAGGCGGCATAGCTTGGTTCACGGGTGGGCTCCTCTGCTGAGCAGTAGACACAGGTACTAGGCCCAAAGTATTCACTGGGCTAAATGGAGTTAAAAAATGGTTCTTACATAAACAGGCGGCACAGCTTGGTTGACGGGTGGGCGCCTCTGCTGAGTAGCAGACACAGTTACTAGGCCCAAAATATTAACTGGGCTAAATGCAGTCAAAAACTGGTTCTTTCATAAACAGGCGGCATAGCTAGGTTCACGGGTGGGCTCCTCTGCTGAGTAGCAGACAGTGCTACAAGGCCCAAAAGGATTTTCTGGACAAGATGCGGTAAAAAATTATTAGAAACACACACTGTGTAGCTCCTTGACAGGTACACTACACCGCTGGCTACCAGACACCGCTACTAAGCCATGAAACTGTCTATTAACATTTAAAACCATTATTAATGTGAAAATAAAGTTACGCTTTTGGTGAACGAACCGTTCTCGAACGGAACCTTTAACAGCCGAATTTTAAGCAAAGTATTCGGGTTCGACGAACGGCTCGAACACCGCCCAAAACAGCTCAAATTTGAACTTGGCGAACAGGTCGACTCCAACACCGCTCATATCTAATCAGGAGGAAGACTCAGACGGTCTCAGGCCTAGTATGGATTCGACAAGATTGTAGAAAGTTGAGAAAGGGTACAGTATCACGGGATAACCAGTGTATATGTAGCATAGTTTACACATTAAAAATCTATGTCTATATATCAGGAGGCAGACTCAGATGGTCTCAGGCCCAGTATGGATTCGACAAGATTGTAGAAAGTTGAGAAAGGGTACAGTATCACTGGATACCAAGTATATATAGCATAGTTTAAACATTAAAAATCTCTATGTATATTTCTGTAGTCCAACAGACACTCACAGCCTCAGTATCGATTAGACAAGAATCTAAAAAGTAGACAAAGGGTAATGTATTCAAAGCGTACACCAGTATACACTGTTGGGGTATTTTTCAATCTTCATATATATTTCAGTCTCAGTAAGACAGTCCAGACTCTCCGCAAGCGGAAACGAGATGGATACCAGCACTGACAGAAAGTCTAGTGATTGCAGAAATTTTGGAATTACTAATCACTGGAAAAACTCTCAGGAGAATTCTCAGAGGCGATGCTGACCCTCAATTACTTTGTCTGTGGAGACAGTGAAAACAGGTCTTGTGAAGAAAGGTTTGCTGTATAGCAGTACCGTGGATCCCATCACCGTTACTCATCTCCATCAAATTGTGATCATAGGGAGAGATTTAGACATTGTCCTCCCTGCCTATCATGATCTGTCAGGTAACTTTGGAGTGCAAAAGACAGAAGCAACAGGCCGTAGGCGATTATATTGGATTGGCATGAGAGGACACATTTAAAAATGTGGGCAGGAATGTCACACATCTGTGAGTAGGAAAACCATGAAAGCTGATGATAAACCACCACTGCATCTCATTGTGAGTTGACGTCCATAACAAATGGAAGCAATTGATCATCTGAAGATAGAGCCCAGCAGGACAGGGCATAGCTACGCCTTAACCATCATCTATCAGTTCACCAAATTTGTATTGGCAGTCCCAGTGAAGGATGTAACAGCCCAGACTACACAGCGGTGGAGCAGGGAGAGGTAAGTATTGCAAGTGCTGGGGCCCTGAGCAAGCAGGGGGGCCCACTCGTGGGCGGCGGTACTGGCACAGGGCCCCTCATAGTATGCCGGTGTGTCTGACAGCAGGTGTGCACCCCCACCATCAGAGACACTTGATTGTACTATGAGGGACCCTGTGCCAGTGCCGTCGCCCAAGAGTGGCCCCACCCATCTGCCAGGGCAACGGCACTCCCACGGGTGCGTGCGCCAGGTGGTGACCCCAGCCTTGGGGGGGAGGAAGCCCAGTTAGGGAGGTTGAAAAAATGGCATATGTTGATGTTGGACATTCAGCAGCTGAAAATGGAGGAATTGGAAAAGTCTGAGGAAGAGGAGGACAAAAGCGAGCCATTTTTCTGGCAACCTACGTGTCAGCAGGGGAAGGTGGGACAAAATCCTTTGAAACCTTCATTTTAATGAAGGTTAGATCATCAACATTTTGGGTCGACAGACGGGTTCTTTATTCTGTCAGGACTGATCCAGCAGCAATGAAGACTCTTTCAGATAACACACTAGCAGCAGGGCAAGCGAGCTCCTGTAAGGCATATTGTGCCAACTCAGGTCAGGTGTCCAGTTTACAGGCTCAATAGTCAAAGGGGAATGACCTGTGAGGGAGAACATCGATATGGGAGAAGTAGTTTGTAACCATAGTTGACAACTGCTGTCTCCTGTCACTTTCAATCGATGCAGTATTACCAGTCGTGTGAGCGGTACTTGAAAAATCAGTCCACAACAAGGTCATGAAACCCCTGTGTCCAACGCCACTTCGGCTGTGTGCACCACGAACACCTCTTCCATGTTGCCTCTACGGCTCGTGGGAGAACCATCACCGCCGCTGTGTGCTGGGAATGCCTCAAACAAACGGTTTACCAGAGTTGCTTGTTTGTTAGCCAATATTAGCGCTAGGTTCTCCTGTGGCATGATGTTTTGGAATTTGCCTCTATAGCGTGGATTCAGGATGCTGGCCAACCAGTAGTCGTCATCGTTCATCATTTTGGCAATGCGGGGGTCCCTTTTTAGGATATGCAAGGCATAATCACACATGTGGGCCAATGTTCCAGGTGTCAATGATGCACTGCGAGTGCTGGATGGAGGAGCACTTTCTGGCAAATCAACATCTGTCCAGTCACGCACAAACCCTATACCTGACCTTGCCAGGCCAACATTTTCTCTTTCCCCCTGAGAAGCATCCTCCTCCCCTAAATAATCATCCTCCTCCTCTTCTCCCTCCACCTCGTCCAGGAGAGTTCCCTGAGCAGACAATGGCTGACTGTCATCAAGGCTTCCCTCCTCCTCTTCCTCCTCATCAACCTCGGCTGCAGACGCCTGCTCCTTAATGTGCGTCAAAGTTTGCATAAGCAGACGCATAAGTGGGATGCTCATGCTTATGATGGCGTCGTCTGCGTTTACCAGCTGTGTGCATTCCTCAAAACACTGAAGGACTTTACAGAGGTCTTTCAGCTTCGACCAATGCACTCCATGTCTGCCCCCAAACCGCCTGCCCGTGTATCTTCCCACAAATGCATTACAGTTTGCCTCTGTTTGCACAGCCTCTGAACCATGTGCAGGGTGGAGTTCCACCTTGTTGCAACGTCGATAATTAGGCGGTGCTTGGGAAGGTGGAGCAATCGCTGCAGCTTCTGCATACGACTGGAGTGTACCGGTGACCGGCGGATGTGCGAGCACAGTCTTCGCACCTTATAGAGCAGGGCTGTTAACTCCAGATAATTACTGAGGAAGCACTGCACCACCAGGTTCAAGGTGTGAGCCAGGCAAGGTATGTGTCTGAGTTTTGAAAGGGCTATGGCTGCCTCAAAATTCTGGCCATTATCACTAACTACCTTGCCTGTCTCAAGATGTAGACTGCCCAGCCATGAATCAGTTTGTCGCTGCAAGTAGTCGGCCAGTACCTCCGCGGTGTGTCTGTTGTCGCCCAAACCCATCATCTTCAACACAGCCTGCTGACGCTTACCACTAGCTGTTCGATAGTGGGACACCTCGTGTGCAACACTGGCAGCTGCGGATGGAGTGCTCGTGTGACTGCGTTCTGTGGACGAGCTTTCGCTTCTGGAGGAGGAGGAGGGTCGTACGCCTACAGCCAACTGTTTCCTATACTGTGGGCTAGGCAGCACTGTCCCACCGCCGCTGTCCCCTGTGGAGCCTGCATCCACCACATTAACCCAGTGCGCAGTGATGGACACGTAACGGCCCTGGCCATGCCTACTGGACCATGCATCTGTTGTGAGGTGCACCTTTCCACTCACTGATTGCTTGAGTGCATGGACAATGCAATCTTTCACATGCAGGTGGAGGGCTGGGATGGCTTTTCGAGAAAAGAAGTGCCGACTGGGTAGGTCATAGCGTGGTACCGCGTAGACCATGAGCTCGCGGAAAGCTTTGCTTTCAACCAACCGGTAGGGCATCATCTCTAACGAGATTAGTTTGGCAATGTGGACGTTCAAATGCTGTGTATGTGGATAAGAGGATGAGTACTTTCTTGTCCTACTGAGAGTCTCTGGTAGGGTGAGCTGGACTTGAGAGCTGCATATGGTGGAACTAGCGGTGGACATGGCGGTCTGAGAGAGGGTTGGTGATGGTGATGGTGTTGGTGGTCTTGCTGATGGCCTAGATTTAGTCTTTCATAGCAATAACATTGTGATTCCCTGACTGCTTTGGCCTTGTGACGACACCTCAACATTTGCTGCTCGTGGTGTGCTAACTGGTGGGCTTAAAGTGGGGGAAGCGATGTAGCATTGCTGACTACCTTCATTCGGAGCAGGTGCACATGTGGTACGTGAGGTTTGGTAGTCCGTCCACGCCAGCAAGTGCATGGTGGTTAAATGTCTAAGCATGCAACTGGTATTCAAATTTCTCAGATTTTTCCCTCGGCTAAAGGTCTTTGCGCACTTCTTACAGATAAGTCAAAGGTTATCATTAGGATTTTGTTCAAAAAAGTGTCACACTGCACTCTTCCTACTATGGAAGACATTTTGAGGTATTGCATGCTGTTCTAATTTGACTGTCTGGCCAAGCTGTCCTGCAACTCTCTGGGTTTTTGTAAACCGTTTTTGGACTTCTACGGGCCTGCCAGATAACAGCTGTTGCGATGTCGATGCCTGCTGCGGATCCGCCTCCTCCTCTTCTGAGCTATTGGCAGCGGCACCCTCTTCCCCAATGGATGCCAATCTGGGTCAACAACTGGGTCATCCATCACCTCCTCTACTATGTCATGTGAACCTTCCTCTGTGTCACCGTGTAAGGTGGTATAGTATGCGGGAAGGGGCACCTGAGTTTCATCAGGGTCTGATTCTGGCTCAGTACACTTCGAGGACATTGTAGTGCTCTGAGTGAATGTACAAGCAGAAAAATCTAGCAGTGGCTGTGCATCAGTGCACTCCATGTCAGATTCATCTTGGGCTGGGAATTCACGATTTGACTTGATAACCCAGGCATGGTATGTGAAAAGAGCTCCATGGAGTAATCTGTAGTGTGGCCTGCCGCATCCTTCACTTTTGGTTGGTGGTGAAGGACACAAGGAAAGGTGTTGTTCCTGACCAGGAGCCTCCACTGACAACTCAGTGCTTTTATTTTTTGAAACTTCAGAAGAGGAGGCGATAGAGCTGGAGGCTGTGTCAGCAATGTAAGCCAAAACTTGTTCCTGAAGCTCCAGCTTTAAAAGCGGTTTACCTACTCCGAGAAAAGGGAGCCTTCGAGGCCTTGTGGAGCCAGACGATGACTCAGGCTCAACACCTCCTGCCTTAGGTGCTATTGTGCTTTTGCCACTACCATCAGATGCACCACCACCCCCATCAGTACCAGCTGGCAACTCCCGCCCACTTCCACGGCCTCTTCCACCATACTTCCTCATTTTTGGAAAAATGTACCCAAAATACCACCAGCTATAATGGTACTGTGAAACAAGGTACAAGGTGTATATAGTATTGTGGAGAATTTGAATCTCCCTAGAGATTTTAGGAGGATGACAATAATGCTCTCAGTCCAAGTATGGCAGCAGGCAGCCTAATAAGCAGGACTGCTGCACACAAAAGTGTGGAAAAATGAACGTTTGGTAACTGCAGAAAAGAGGAAGAAAAGTATTTTTGCTTTTAAAAAAGCAGTTTGCACAACAGTGTGCAAGCAGCAATGCAGCTATCAGGGAGCCTTATAAGGCAGCCTAATAACCAACAGAGCTGATGCACAAAAATATAGCCTCCCCTGTCACTGCACACAAACTGTTGTGTTGTACAGTGTAAATCGCTAACAGCAGAAGCAGTTTTTTTGTTCTTCCCTGCCTAACGCTCTCCCTACAGAATCAGCAGCAGCAGCAGCAGCTCTCCCTATGCTAAGATCAGCAGAAGTAAGATGGCGGTCGGCGTGCACGCCTTTTTATAGACCCTGTGACGCCACACAAAGCAAGCCAATCACTTGCATGCCCTTCTCAAAGATGGTGGTGACTGATGCCCATGTCATCGCGTTGCCCACAGTGTGCGTCCTCCATCATTGGCTGAAAAAGGGTGCTCGAAGCATCATTTGAAACGCAACTTTCGCGCTCTGGTCGCCAACCTGGTGGCCGACCTCACGCTATGGTCAGGTTTCGTTTCATGAAACCCGACTTCAGCGAAAGTCGGCGACTTATGAATTTGACCGACCCATTTCGCTCAACTCTATTCCTGACTATTTGGCTGATTTTTCTAATGTATTTAGTGAGAGTAAGTCCGCGTCTTTGCCTCCTCATTGGAGTTATGACTGTGCAATTGAGATAATGCCCAGTTGTAAATTTCCCAAGGGAAGGCTTTTCAAATTATCGGTACTTGAACATGATGCTATGCGATCTTATATCAAGGAGTCATTGCATATCAGACCATCCTTTTCACCTTTAGGTGCTGGGTTTTTACTGTGGCCAAGAAAGAAGGCTCATTAAGGCCATGTATTGACTATCGTTCCCTTAACAAAATCACTGTTAAATATCAGTACCCGTTACCCCTGATTTCTGATTTATTTTAGAGAGTTAAAAGTGCTTGTTGGTTTACCAAACTTGACCTCAGGGGGGTATGATCTTATTTGTATCAAGCACGGGGATGAATGGAAGACGGCTTTTAATACTCCGGAGGGACATTTTGAGCACTTGGCGATGCCTTTTGGGCTCACTAATGCCCCTTCCATCTTCCATTCTTTTATGAACAATATTTTTAGGGACTTTGTGGATAAGTTTTTGATCATTTATCCGGACGATATTTTGATTTTTTCCAGTGATTGGCATTCTCATGTGGAACAGATCCAGACTGTGTTCCGGATTTTGAGCGAAAATACTCTGTATGTTAAGGGATCGAAATGTCTCTTTGGCACGCAAAGGATTTGGTTTTTGAGATTCATTTTGTCCCTGTCTGCTATTGAAATGGACCCGGTCAAGGTACAGGCCATTTATGATTGGGTTCAGACCACATCGCTGAAAGCTCTGGGTTTTGCTAATTTCTACCGTAAATTTATAAGTAATTTTTCTGGTATTGTTAAACCACTGACGGATTTGAACAAAAAGGGCGCTGATGTGGTGAATTGGTCTCCAGAGGTAGTCTCGGCATTTCAGGAGCTTAAGCGGAGATTCACTTCTGCACCGGTTCTACGGCAACCTGATGCTTCACTCCCATTTCAGGTGGAGATAGATGCTTCTGAGATTGGTGCAAGAGCCGTTTTGTCTCAAAGAGATCCAGTAACCTCTAAGATGAATCCCTGTGCCTTCTTTTCTCAAAAATTTTCCCCATCTGAACGTAACTATGATGTGGAGAATCGGGAATTGTTGGCCATGAAGTGGGCATTTGAAGAGTGGAGACATTGGTTGGAGGGAGCTAGACATCAAGTTGTGGTCCTCACTGACTACAAGAATTTGATTTATCTTGAATCAGCCAAGCTCTTGAATCCTAGACAGGCTAGGTGGGCCTTGTTTTTCACGTTTTAATTTTGTGGTCTCCTTTCTTCCGGGCACTAAGAATGTTAAGGCGGACACCCTTTCTAGGAGTTTCTTTGCGGATTCTCTTGATGTGACCGAGCCTACTACCATTCTAAATGAGGGTGTAGTTCTTTCCGCCATCTCACCCGATTTGAGACGTGCCCTGGAGAAATTTCAGGAGCACAAACCTGAACGATGTCCTATGGGAAAATGGTATGTCCCTGACCAGTGGAGGAGAAGAGTAATGTCTGAAATTCATTGCTCTACTCCGTGGCAGTTTAGATTTTACCTTTCTTGCTTTAGGCTTAGTTAGCTCTCCGGCTGTGCCGAGGCGTCTAAGGCATCGTAGGTACGTCCCATGGCTACTGCTAGTTGTGTTGATAGGATTAGGGGTCTGCAATCCACTAAGTTACCAACCTTTCTGGTGGCCTAGCCAATTCCTGCCATCCTCCTCGGTGACCAGTTCATAACACATACACATTCAATTTTATAGATATAGATTATATGCTTGAACAATCTCAACATCTCATTCCAAAATTATGCGACAATCAATAAAGGTTATTTTTGCAGATTATTTCTATATCAAGCACTTCCTCTGCTTTTCTCTGCTCACCTTCAACAGTTTTTTTCCTTCAACTTGGTTGTTTACCCACCATTAAAATTAGCAAGGATAGATGTTTAATTTAGCAAAAACCTCTCTTTAAAAAATATTTAAAACTTGACTAATACTATTTAAAAGAGCAACCTACCATTAGATTTGTCCCACCCATTAATCATAGCCTCAGTATGAGATTGCAGTCAGGTATTTTGTTCTCAGAAATGCTACAAAGTTTCACAATACAGTTTGGAATGCTGGCCAGGGACAATATGGAGAAGTCTGACTAGTCTGACCAACATCTCGCTGCCCAGCTCCAGTTGTTTGATTTGTTTTTTCTTATGTACATACATGGGAGAACACTTATCAACTGGAGACGGTCAGGTCTTTGCCAAAAGTTCTTAGCCAGCTTTTCGAGCTAATTTTACGAAAACCTGTGGCTTTGCAAGAAAACAAAACATATATGGCTTCAATCACACAGACATGCTCAGATTCATGCTAACTGTGGTTCAGGCCTCATTAATGAAAGGTTCCAATTAATTAAGGATATATTTTAACATTTTGTTTTGTGTGTAAAAGCCAATACAACTCAAATATTGTGTAGAAAGAAGAGTGCAATATATAGACCATTCTACTGCAAATGTACAGCTCTGGAAAAATTTAAAAGACCACCACATCAAATCCCTGTCATGGCAAGCCCATTCTCCAGACCTGAACCCCATAGAAAACCTCTGAAATGTAATCCAGAGGATGATGGATAGTCCCAAGCCATCAAACAAAGAAGAACCGCTTAAATTTTTGCACCAGAAGCAGTGTGAAAGACTGGTGGAAAGCATGCCAAGATGCATGTAAGCTGTTTTTAAAAATCATGGTTACTCCACAAAATATTGATGTCAGAACTATTACCGAGTTAAAACATTAGTATTGTTGCATCTCAATGATTATGAACTTGTTTTCTTTGCATTATTTGAGGTCTGAAAGCAGTTTTTTTTTTAATTTTGACCATTTTTCTTTGTCAAAAAAATACATAATTTAGCGCTTGAAAATTCGGAGACATGTTGTCAGAAGTTTTATAGACTAAAAGGACAATTTATACTTTACTCAAAATACACCTATACAGAGAAAAATCAGACAAACTGAACATTTGAAAGTGGTCTCTTAATTTTTGCCAGAGCTGTATTTACTTCCAGTATACAAGAGTGTATCTGTAATATGTGCAGAGGTTGCAATTGCACATGAGTCCTGGAGGCTAGGGGGGCCCCAATGGTCCCTTTGCCTCATATGAAAAGATGATTACTATTAAAAACCTATGTTCATTTGGGGCTACATTGAACATGTTGCATTGAACAAGCTTCAAGTTACATCAGTGCTAGTACACCAGAACAGCTGGCTGCAGCCTAAGCATGTAGCCTGTACCTTGCATGTAGTATGACCATATATTACTCAGTCACACTCCTTAGCTATGGCTTCAATCAGTCTTCACCAGAACTGATCAGCAGAATAATAACGGCTGTGTTGTCTGCAGCATTTCTACAAAATTTAATCTGTAGCATTTTCTTCATATTTCTGCAAAATAGTGAGGGGGCAAATATATTTCTTGTTTCACTTCTTTATTAGAGTTGAGCGACTTTTGTTTTTTTAGGGTCGAGTTTCGTTTCGTGAAACCCGACTTTTCCAAAAGTCGGGTCGAGCAAGATCGGCCGATTATAGGGAAAAGTCGGGGTCGTCCCGAAACACGAAACCCAATGTAAGTCAATGGGGAATAAAAGTCGGCAGTGAGAGGAGGACAGGAAACACACCTACAGTGCCCATTTGAATGCCAAAAGCATCAATTCTTCTTACTTAAGCTTGTCAACCTTAATTAACTTCATAATACAAGTTACGCACTGAAAAATGGGGGTTATTTGGCTAAAGTTGTTGGGGGGTAGGGCTGGCTCCAGGTTTTCATGTGCCCTGGGCGAAAGAGCGCCCCTTTAACACATACCACAACTCATCATGCTCCGATACGGCAGAGAAATAGCGGTATAGTACAATGAAAAATACTTCACTTTTTACATCTCATGACGAGGTCCATCTATTTCTCCATACAGAATCATTGGTCCCATATAATGTTTGAAACAGTATATGATGAGCTCCACATAATGCTACAGTATATGTTGGTCCCCATGGATGAAGCTCCACTGTCTTATGAGCCCAAATAATGCTCCAAACATAATGGGCCCCATTTCTAATGCTCTAGTGTATAATGGGTCCTGTAAATGCTGCTCCAGTGTCTGATGTCCACCTTTGGAATGTTCCAGTGTATGGTGGGCCCCATGTATCATTCCCCAGAGTATAGTGCTCCCCAAAAATTGCTGTCCCAACATTGAAAACAATCAAATAAGTCTCCTCGCTAGGGAATCCCTGTACTAGTCTGGACTCCTCGTCGTCCCCATCTTCCATCTCACTGCACAGTATTTCAACCTTGCAAGTGCTGTGATCCTGAGAAAGCAGGGAGGGCCCACTCGTTGGCGACGGCACTGGCACAGGGCCCCTGATAGTACGGTGGTGTGTCTGATGGCGGGTGGGCCGAACCTGCACTTTCATCTGCAGCTTCCTCTTTGTCACCGTGTAAGATGGAACTGTATATGGGAAGGGTAACCTGAGCTTCATCAGGGTCAGATTCAGGCCGTGTAGCGTGCGAGGGGAATGTAGTGGTCTGGGTCAATGTACCAGCAGATTCATCGAGCAGTGGCTGGGCATCAGTGCACTTGTGTCGCCCCCAGGAGTACAGTCGCCACAGTGGCATTACCTTCCTCCTAGGGAGTGTGATGTCATGCTTGGGAGCAACAAAGGATCTCTCTAGCAGGTTAACTGATTGGGCGGCGTTATTCCCACGAGTCATGACCCTCCAAACAGCGTTCATGAAGGCAAAGTGTTTGTTTTACGTGGGCAGTATGGTTGCAAAGCTGAACCTTAAAGGAATGTCCAGAAGGGCACCACCAGGATTGGAGCCTACAGTTAAATTCGACTCCACCTGGGAAACCTCAACTATGCCAGCTACAGAACAGATGCACACATTGCAAGCTTAATTCCGTTAACGAACGAGACTCCGTCATGCCCCGCGGTCCGAGTCCGGCTTAATAGAGGGACACGTGAGGCTCTGGCACATGAGATTGGCCAATAACTGGTGTGTCATGCCCTTACATGTCCGTGGCTGCATGTGCGCTACACTGAAAAGGCCAGCGTTTGTCGCTTACAGGTGCAGATAACCCGCTGAACAACGTTAGTGATGGGGATCACTGATTACAATTATTACCCGCGAACGATGATTTCCCAGTAAGTGCAGGTCAACCGCAGCTCCGGAATTAGGCCTAACCGTCATTCCTGAAAAAATGAAAAACTTACGTGTGCAAATCACAGGTGCTGTGGCTTGCTTAACAGCTCGCCAGCCGTTCTCACGCCCAGTATGGAATACACGTGATTGCACAAAGGTGATAAAGGGTACCGTATCCCAGGATAACATGTATGGATAGCGTACACATTCAAAATATTTGTCTATACATCAGGAGGCAGGCTCAGACGGTGTTAGGCCCAGTATGGATTGCACGTGATTGCACAAAGGTGAGAAAGGGTACCGTATCCCCGGATAACATGTATGGATAGCGTACACATTCAAAATATATGTCTATACATCAGGAGGCAGGCTCAGACGGTGTCAGGCACAGTATGGATTTGACGGCCCAGACTACACAGCGGAGGAGCAGGGAGAGGTAAAGATTGCAAATGCTGGGGCCCTGCCCAAGCAAGGGGGGCCCACTCGTGGGCGTCGGTACTGGCACTGGGCCCCTCATAGTACGGCGGTGTGTCTGACAGCGGGTGAGACACTTGATTGCACTATGAGGGACCCTGTGCCAGTGCCCGCGCCCAAGAGTCGGCCTACCCACCTGTCCAGGGCAACGGCACTCGCACGGTGTCGTGCGCTAGGTGGTGACCCCGGCCATGGGGGGGAGGCAGCACAGTTAGGGAGTTTTAGAAAGTGGCATATGTTGATGTTGGACATTCAGCTGATGCAAAAGGCGAAATAGGTCAAGTCCCAGGAAGAGGTGGACCAAAGCAAGCCATTTTTCTGTCACCCTATGTGTCATCAGGGGAAGGTGGGACAAAATCCTTGGAAACCCATGCATGGTTCATTTTAATGAAGGTTAGATCATCCACATTTTGGATTGACAGATGGGTCCTTTTTTCTGTCAGGATTGATCCAGCTGCACTGAAGACTCTTTCCGATGGCACACTTGCAGCTGGGCAAGCGAGCTCCTGTAAGGCATATTGTGCCAATTCAGGCTAGGTGTCCAGTTTAGCGGCCCAATAGTCAAAGGGGAATGACCTGTGTGGGAGAACATCGATATGGGAAGAAAAGTAGTTTGTAACCATAGTTGACAACTGCTGTCTCCTGTCACTTTCCATCGATGCAGTATTACCAGTTGTGTGAGCGGTCCGTGAAAAATCAGTCCACAACATTGTCATGAAACCCCTGTCTCCAACGCCACTTCTGCTGTGTGCACCACGAACACCTCTGCCAAGCTGCCCCCGGCCCGTACGGCTCGTGTGAGAACCATCACCGCTGCTGTGTGCTGGGAATGCCTCAAGCAACCGATTTACCAGAGTTGCTTGTTTATTAGCCAATATTAGGTCAAGGTTCTCCTGTTGCATGATGTTTTGTAATTTGCCTTTATAGCGTGGATCCAGGATGCTGGCCAACCAGTAGTCATCATCGTTCATCATTTTGGCAATGCGGGGGTCCCTTTTTAGGATCTGCAAGGCATAATCTGACATGTGGGCCAATGTTCCCGGTGTCAATGATGCACTGCGAATGCTGGGTGGAGGAGCACTTTCTGGCAAATCCACATCCCTCCAGTCACGCACAAACCCTGTACCAGACCTTGCCACGCCAACATTTTCACTTGCCCCACGAGATGCATCCTCCTCCCCTAAGTAATCATCCCCATCATCATCCTCCTCTTCTTCCTCCACCTCGTCCAGGAGAGGTCCCTGAGCAGACAATGGCTGAATGTCATCAAGGATTCCCTCCTCCTCTTCCTCCTCATCAACATTGGCTGCAGACACCTGCTCCTTAAGGTGCGTCAAAGTTTGCATGAGCAGACGCATAAGTGGGATGCTCATGCTTAGGATGGCATCGTCTGCGCTTACCAGCCGTGTGCATTCCTCAAAACACTGAAGGACTTTACAGAGGTCTTTCAGCTTCGACCACTGTACACCTATCAACTCCATGTCTGCTCTCAAAGTGCCTGGCCGTGTATCCTCCCACAAATGCATTATGGCCTGCCTCTGCTCGCACAGCCGCTCCACCATGTGCAGGGTGGAGTTCCACCTTGTTGCAATGTCGATAATGAGGCGGTGGTTGGAAAGGTGGAGCAATCGCTGCAGCTTCTGCATACGAACGGAGTGTACAGGCGACCGGCGGATGTGCGCGCACAGTCTTCGCACCTTCTGGAGCAGGGCTGTTAACTCCGGATAATTTTTGAGGAAGCACTGCACCACCAGGTTCAAGGTGTGAGCCAAGAAAGGTATGTGGCTGAGTTTTGAAAGGGCTATGGCTGCCACAAAATTACGGCCGTTATCACTAACTACCTTGCCTGCCTCAAGATGTACACTGCCCAGCCATGACTCAGTTTGTCGCTTCAAGTACTCGGCCAGCACCTCGGCGGTGTGTCTGTCGCCCAAACACATCATCTGCAACACAGCCTGCTGACGCTTTCCACTAGCTGCTCGATAGGGGGACACCTCGTGTGCAACAGTGGCAGCTGCAGATGGAGTGCTCGTACGACTGCGCTCTGTGGACCAGCTTTCGCTTCTGGAGGAGGAGGAGGAGGAGGAGGAGGAGGGTCGAACGCCTACAGCCAACTGTTTCCTATACCGTGGGATAGGCAGCACTGTCCCACCACCGCTGTCCCCTGTGGACCCTGCATCCACCACATTAACCCAGTGCGCAGTGATGAACACGTAACGGCCCTGGCCATGCCGACTGGACCATGCATCAGTTGTGAGGTGCACCTTTCCACTCACTGACTGCTTGAGTGCATGGACAATGCGGTCTTTTACATGATGGTGGAGGGCTGGGATGGCTTTGCGAGAGGAGAAGTGGCGACTGGGTAGGTCATAGCGTGGTACTGCATAGGCCATGAGTTCGCGGAAAGCTGCGCTTTCCACCAACCGATAGGGCATCATCTCAAACGAGATTAGTTTGGCAATGTGGGCGTTCAAACCCAGTGTACGCGGATGAGAGACTGAGTACTTTCTTGACCTACTCATAGTGTCTGGGAGGGTGAGCTGGACTTGAGAGCTGCATATGGTGAAAGTAGCGGTGGACAGGGCGGACTGGGAGAGGGTTGATGATGGTGATGGAGTTGGTGTTCTTTCTGATGGCCTAGAATCAGTCTTTCGTTGATATAACAGTGGGATTCCCTGACTGCTGTGGCCTTGCAACGACACCTCAACATTTGCTGCTGTGCTAACCAGTGGGCTTACAGTGGGGGAAACAATGTAGCGTTGTTGACTACCTTCTTTGTGATCAGTTGCACATGTGGCACTTGAGGTTTGGTGTTGTGTCCACGCTTGCAAGTGCATGCTGGTTAAATGTCTAAGCATGCAACTGGTATTCAAATTTTTCAGATTTTTCCCTCGGCTAAAGGTCTTTGCGCACTTCTTACAGATACCTTGGCCTGATCATGAGGATTTTGTTCAAAAAAGTGCCACACTGCACTCTTCCTACTTTGGCAGACATTTTGCAGCCTAGCACGCTGTGATCTTTTGACCGTCTGGACAAGCTGTCCAGCAACTCTTGATTTTTGGAACCTGTCTTTGGAGTGCTCCGGGCCTGCCAGATAACAGCTGTTGCGATGTCGATGTCTGCTGTGGATGCTCCTCCTCATCTGAGCTATTGGAAGCAGCACCCTCTTCCCCCAATGGATGCCAATCTGGGTCAACAACTGGGTCATCCATCACCTCCTCTTCTATGTCATGTGCACCTTCCTCTGTGTCACCGTGTATGGTGGTATAGTGTGCGGGAAGGGGCACCTGAGTCTCATCAGGGTCAGAATCTGGCTCTGTACACTGCGAGGACAATGTAGTGCTCTGAGTGAATATACCAGCAGAATCATCTATCAGTGGCTGTGCATCAGTGCACTCCATGTCAGATTCATCTTGGCCAGGGTAATTCACCATTTCACTTGATAATCCAGGCATGGCATGTGAAAACAGCTCCATGGAGTAATCAGTAGTATGGCCTGCGTCATCCTTCAATCTTGGTTGGGGTGAAGGACACAAGGAAAGGTGTGGTTCATGAACATGAGCCTCCAATGACGACTCAGTGCTTTTATTTTTTACAACTTCAGAAGAGGAGGCGATAGAGCTGGAGGCTGAGTCAGCAATGTAAGACAAAACTTTTTCCTGAAGCTCTGGCTTTAAAAGCGGTTTGCCAACTCCTAGAAAACTAAGCCTTCGAGGCCTTGTGGAGCCAGACGATGACGCAGGCTCAACACCTCCTGCATTCGGTCCTATTTTGCTTTTGCCACTACCATCAGATCCACCACCAACACCATCATTACCAGCTGCCAACCCCCGCCCAATTCCACGGCCTCTTCAACCAGCCTTCCTCATTTTTGGTAGAAATGTAGACAAAATCCAACAAACTATATAGTAATGTAAAACAAGGTACAAGGTGTCTATAGGACAGGGGAGATTTTGAATTTCTGCAGACACTTGTGGACACTGGACACTTTTGGATTGTGTGAGGCCCACTGAATATCAGCGCGCTATGTCACAGGCTCGATGGCACAGGTGTGAAAAAAGTGACTACAGGATAAGGGAAATTTTGAATTTCTGCACACACTAGTGGACACTGGACACTTTTGGATTGTGTGAGGCCCACTGAATATCAGAGCGCTATGTCACAGGCTCGATGGCACAGGTGTGAAAAAAGTGACTACAGGATAAGGGAGATTTTGAATTTCTGCACACACTAGTGGACACTGGACACTTTTGGATTGTGTGAGGCCCACTGAATATCAGAGCGCTATGTCACAGGCTCGATGGCACAGGTGTGAAAAAAGTGACTACAGGATAAGGGAGATTTTGAATTTCTGCACACACTAGTGGACACTGGACACTTTTGGATTGTGTGAGGCCCACTGAATATCAGAGCGCTATGTCACAGGCTCGATGGCACAGGTGTGAAAAAAGTGACTACAGGATAAGGGAGATTTTGAATTTCTGCACACACTAGTGGACACTGGACACTTTTGGATTGTGTGAGGCCCACTGAATATCAGAGCGCTATGTCACAGGCTCAATGGCACAGGTGTGAAAAAAGTGACTACAGGATAAGGGAAATTTTGAATTTCTGCAGACTCTAGTGGACACTGGACACTTTTGGATTGTGTGAGGCCCACTGAATATCAGAGCGCTATGTCACAAGCTCGATGGCACAGGTGTGAAAAAAGTGACTACAGGATAAGGGAGATTTTGAATTTCTGCAGACACTAGTGGACACTGGACACTTTTGGATTGTGTGAGGCCCACTGACGCTGTATGGTGTGAAAAAATGCACGCTCAGTACCTCAGCAGGACAAAAAAAAAAAATTGGAATTGCTTTTCAAAAAGCAGTGTGCAGAGCAGTGGGTAAACAGCAATGCAGCTGTCAGGAAGCCTTAGAAGGCAGCCTAACAACCAACACCGCTGATCCACCACAATATAGCCTCCCCTTGCACTGCACACACAGTGACTGGTGTGTTGTACAGGCAAAATCGCTAGCAGCAGAAGCAGTTTTTTTTTCTTCTTCCCTTCCTAACGCTCTCCCTACAGAATCAGCAACCTCTCCCTATGCTAAGATCGGCAGAAGTAAGATGGCGGTCGGCGTGCACGCCCTTTTATAACCCCTGTGACGCCCACCATAGCAAGGCAATCACTTGCATGCCCTTCTGAAAGATGGTGGTGACCCCTGCCTATGTCATCACGTTGCCCACAGTGTCCGTGGATCCTGATTGGCTGAAAAAGAGCACAAAACAAACTTTTGAAACGCGACTTTGGCGTGTAAGTCGCCGACCTCGTGGCCGACCTCATCCTAGGGTTGGGTTTCTTTTCATGAAACCCGACTTTGCCAAAAGTCGGCAACTTTTGAAATTTTTCGACCCGTTTCGCTCAACTCTATTCTTTATTAATATCTTGGTTTAGCTTTCCTTGATTTATGAAATCAAACATTGCAGTTGAAAACTCTAAGAAATGTTTATCAATGTTTTAGAGAAAGCCAAGTTTAGATGGAATTTCTCAGTTTTTACTAGGTAAATTTACACCCACCTGGGATGATACACAAGTAGTATTTGCACGGTCCTACAAGATAGTGTTTATGCCTCATAAAAGTTTAATGCAGGAAGACAAAAACTACTAAACTGAGCATCAATTGATTTCTTAAAATGAGCTTTGAATGCAAAAATAAGAGCAGGGATGTTTCACTTAGTTTTACTTTAACAATATAAATATTTAAATAGAGTTAGCCCTGGCAAGAATGCGGATACAGCAATTAAGACATTTTTTGGTTTTCCGCTGCTAATGCATAAGTGACACTGACAAAAGGCATTGGAGTGTAACTAGCCCAATCGAGTCATTGCAGCTTGCCATTTTATTTTGTTACTTAAAGCTCTGCCAGTTCTGATTTAGCATTGTTAAAATAATTTGATGAACCACACTCCTGATTGCTTATCAAAAGAGCACACAGCTGAATTCATGAAAATTCATAGGTAATGTTGAATAATGATAACAGATCGTGTTCATGGGTTATTAAACTTTGGATGATCGCGAGGAGCACATTTATGCACAACTCAAATTTTGAGTTGACAGTTTGCATTCCTGATACTAATATCCTATCCAGTGCTTTGCAAGAAAAAGAATGTTCACTTGCAATTTATGGTTAACCCTCAACTGGTGAGGAGGGGTTTGCCACACCCCAGGGAATTTTTGTTCGGCTGCCATGAGGATACGTGTCTCACTAGCTTCCATCCATTTCCTTGTCAACAGGATGTCGTCAAGGCCTCTCTCTTCTAGCCATGCATAACAGAGCTAGCTGTCGCTAAGTGCTGTCTTGGCCTTGCAGAACCCCACATCACCACTTACTTTTGTGATTTTTATTTACATTATCCTAAAAGTCATGTTTCATAATGCCCTTGGATTGAATCAAAGTATTACATTTTCCAAAACTTGTGGGTGTCAAAAGTCTTAGTTACTCACCGGTTAACGGTATTTTTCGGAGTCCATGACAGCACCACCTGAGAGAGGGGATCCACCCCTTAGGAACAGGAAACCTACAGATACAAAAGGGTGGCACCTCTCCCACGCATCAGTTGGATTACAGAGCACAAGAGGACTTCCAAGGTTAATGCATGATTTATGTACAGTATTCTTTACAATTATAAACTTTTACCACCAGTGAGCATATACAAGAAATAGACGTGCACACCCCAATTAACTATAAGGGAGGGAATATACGGGTGCTGTCATGGACTCCGAAAAATACCGTTAACCGGTGAGTATCTAAGACTTTATTCGGTCGTCCATGACAGCACCACCTGAGAGATTTACAGAGAGTAATATCAGCTTTAGGGAGGGACTACAGCCTGCAGCACCCTTATACCAAAAGAGAGGTCTGTGGAAGCACCCAGGTCTAGCCTATAATGACTATAAAAGGTGCTCGGAGAGGACCAAGTAGCCGCCTTACAAATCTGGTCAATGGAGACTTCTGATCTTTCGGCCCATGAGGTTGCCATGGCTCTGGTGGAATGCGCCCTCAGCTTCCTGGGTGGCGACCTGCCCTTTGAGGTGTATGCTATTGAAATCGCCTCTCTAATCCATCTGGCTAGTGTATTTTTTGATGCTCTACAACCTTTCCTGGGGCCTTGATGAGAGATAAATAGGGCATTATCTTTCTTCCAGGGATCGGTGACTGTCAGGGTGTGTAGTTTCTTTTCCTTCTCGTTAGTTGGATTAGGGAGGAAGGATGGAAGAACTATTTCCTGTGTCCTATGGAAACTAGACACTACCTTCGGCAAGTACGCTGGGTCAGGTCTAAGGATTACCCTATCCTCTTTGAACTGTAAATACGGAGGACACCTAGATAAAGCCTGGATATCGCTTATTCTGCGGGCTGATGTTAGAGCTACCAGGAAGGCTACCTTGAGGGACAGGTTTTTTAGGGAAGCCGACAAGATAGGTTCGAATGGGGTCTCTGTCATAGCAGTGAGGACTAGGTTTAAGTCCCACGGCATGAACCTATCCTTCATTATTGGCCTGGATCTACCTGCCGCCTTAATGAACCTTCTTATCCAATAATTACCAGCGATGTTACAGCTAAACAGAGCCCCCAAGGCTGACACTTGTACTTTAAGGGTACTGGTAGAGAGCCCCATGTCCAGACCTTTTTGTAGGAACTCTAATATCTGCATTATAGGCGCTGAATCCCCAGCGACTACTCCTGAGTTTTGAAGGAATTTCTTCCAAATTCTGACATAAATTTTTGTGGTAATGATTTTCCTACTCTTAAGTAGGGTGTTAACTAGGTCTGCGGAGAAGCCCTTCTCTTCTAATAACGACCGTTCAAACTCCACGCCGTCAGATGAAGGCCAGCTACCTGAGGATGGAAGACTGGGCCCTGGGACAGGAGATCCGGGATGTCCGGCAGAACCCAAGGATCGGATACCGACATGGTCCTGAGGCATGAGAACCATGCTCTCCTGGGCCAAAATGGAGCGATGACTATAACCCTTGCTCTGTCTTTCCTGATTTTCCTCATCACCAGGGGTAGAAGAGATAGGGGAGGGAAGGCGTAGGCTAGTTTGAAGTCCCACTTTATCAGGAAGGCATCTACCGCCAGAGGATTCTCTCTGGGATTTAGGGAGCAGAATTGTTTCAATTGCCTGTTGTCTCTGGTGGCGAAGAGGTCTACCTCTGGATATCCCCACTTTTGAACAATCAGATTGAATATGGAGGAGTTTAGGGACCATTCCCCCTGCTTTAGCTGATTGCGGCTTAAAAAGTCTGCCGTGATGTTGTCTCTTCCTTTTATATGCAACGCTGTTAAAGATAGAAAGTATTGTTCTGCTAGATGGAACAACCGCTCTGCTACAATCATCAGGGGTCTGGAACGGGTCCCGCCTTGGTGATTGATATATGCCACGGCGACCTGATTGTCGGAGAACACCCGCACGTGATGGCCCTGTAGATACACAAGGAGCTTTTTAGCCGCCTGTTCTACCGCTGTCAATTCTTTTAGGTTAGATGACATTCCTAACTGATCATGTTGCCATTGGTCCTGGACTAATATTTCACCCATATGAGCTCCCCAACCGTAAGGACTAGCATCCGTGGTGACTATGCGGGTTACGTTATACTCCCAGGGCACCCCTTTAGACAAGTTATCCTTGTCTAACCACCACTCTAGGGACTCCCTTGTGTTACGGGACAAGGTTAGCTGACCCTCCAAGTAACCCCCAAGGACCTTTTGATGTAATAAGACCTCGCTCTGTAGTTTCCTTGCATGAAACTGGGCCCACTGGACTGCCGGGATACAGGCCGAAAGAGAGCCTAGAAGGGACATGGCTTTCCTGAGGGACATGGTGGGGTTATTGGAGGCGTTCAGGATCTGATAACGGAGGCGAACAAGCTTCTCCGGGGGGCAGACGGCATTCCTGTTTTTCAGAATCCAGGGTTAGGCCCAAGAATTGTTGGACTTTCATTGGTTGCAACCGAGACTTTTTGACGTTCAGCAACCATCCTAAGCGTTCTAGGGCGGACATTGCCTTTTGTAGCTGTTGTGAACAATGATTCGCCGTTTTACCTACAATAAGAAAATCGTCCAGGTAGGGGATCACCAGAATGTTCGATTCACGTAGATGGGCCATGACCTCCGCTATTACTTTAGTAAATACTCGGGGAGCGACTGCCACTCCAAAAGGGAGGGCCGCATATTGGAAATGTCGAATTGACCCATCCAACTGAACCGCCACTCTGAGAAACCGCTGATGGCCTGCATGGATGGGTATATGGTAGTATGCGTCTTTCAGATCTAACACCACCATAAAGCAGTTTTGGAACAGCAATTTTATTGCAGATTTCATAGAATCATAGAATCATAGAATCATAGAATCGTAGAGTTGGAAGGGACCTCCTGGGCCATCTGGTTTAACCCCCTGCTCAAAGCAGGATTCGCTAAATCATCCCAGTCAGATGTCTGTCCAGCCTCTGTTTGAAGACTTCCATTGAAGGAGAACTCACCACTTCTCGTGGCAGCCTGTTCCACTCATTGATCACTCTAACTGTCAAAAAGTTTTTTCTAATATCTAATCTGTGTCTCCTCCCATTCAGTTTCATCCCATTGCTTCTAGTCTTTCCTTGTGCAAATGAGAATAAAGTTGATCCTTCTACAATGTGACAGCCCTTTAGATATTTGTAGACAGCTATTAAGTCTCCTCTCAGTCTTCTCTTTTGCAAACTAAACATTCCCAAATCCTGCAACCTTTCCTCATAAGACAGGGTTTGCAGACCGGTCACCATTCTGGTCGCTCTTTTCTGAACTTGCTCCAGTTTGTTGATGTCTTTTTTAAAATGTGGTGCCCAAAACTGGACACAATATTCCAGATGAGGTCTGACCAAAGAGGAGTAGAGGGAAATAATGACTTCACGTGATCTAGACTGTATGCTTCTGTTAATACATCCTAGAATTGCATTTGCCTTTTTTGCTGCTGCATCACACTGTTGACTCATATTCAGTCTGTGATCTATTAGTATACCCAAGTCTTTTTCACATGTGCTGTCACTTAGCCCTATTCCTCCCATTCTATATATGCTTTTTCCATTTTTATTGCCCAGATGTAGTACTTTGCATTTCTCCCTGTTAAAAACCATTGCCCACTTCTCCAGTTTATTTAAATCTTTTTGAATCCTCTCTCTCTCTTCTCTAGTATTAGCTATCCCTCCTAGCTTTGTGTCATCAGCAAATTTAATCAGTTTACCCTCAATTCCTTCATCTAAATCGTTGATAAAGATGTTGAACAATACAGGGCCCAGGACAGAGCCCTGTGGTACCCCACTTGAGACATTCTTCCAACTGGATGTGCAGCCATTTACGACCACTCTTTGGGTCTGATCACTAAGCCAGTTATGAATCCACCTAACAGTTGCCTTGTCCATTCCATACTTAATCATTTTTTCAATAAGGATTGTATGAGAGACTTTGTCAAATGCTTTGCTGAAGTCAAGATATACTATATCTACAGCATTTCCTTGATCCACCCAATCAGTGATACCGTCATAGAAGGAAATTAAGTTAGTCTGACATGACTTATTAGTTACAAACCCATGCTGACTCTGTTTAATCACTTCATTCTTATCCAGGTATTGACATACATGTTGTTTAATAATTTGTTCAAAGATCTTTCCTGGTATAGAAGTCAGACTCACCGGCCTATAGTTACCTGGGTCCACCTTCTTCCCCTTTTTGAAGATAGGAACAACATTTGCTCTTCTCCAGTCTTCTGGCACTTCTCCTGTTCTCCAAGAATTTTCAAAGATTATAGAGAGGGGTTCAAAAATTTCTTCTGCTATCTCCTTCAGTACTCTGGGGTGTAATTCATCTGGACCTGGAGACTTGAATTCATTTAGGCTAGCTAAGTGTTTCCTCACTATCTTTCTGTTTATAGATATCCTGGATTCTTCTATTCCCTTAATAGGACAGTGAATAACAGTTGATGTTACATTTCCTTTCTGAGAGAAAACAGATGCAAAATAGGAATTTAAAAGTTCAGCCTTCTCAACATCCTGTCTTACCATTTCATCATTTTCATCCTGTAAAAATCCTATAGCATCTTTGACTTTTCTTTTACTTTTGACATATCCCCAAAATCCTTTATTATTGCTTTTGACATCTCTTGCAAGCCTCAATTCATTTTCAGCTTTAGCTAATCTGATTTGTGCCCTGCAGGTTCTGCAGACAGCATTATATTCTTCTTTAGATATGCCTCCCTCTTTCCATTTTATAAACATTTTTTTCTTCCTTTTTAGCATGTGCTTAAGTTCTGTGTTCATCCATCCTGGTTTCCTTAACTGCTTCCTATTCTTCCCTCTTTTCGGAATTGTTAACAACTGTGCTTTGAGAATTTCATTTTTCAAGATTTCCCATCCTTCCTGGACATTTTTGTCTTTAAGGATATCCAGCCATTGGATCCCTCCAATTCTCTTTCTGAATCCCTTAAAATCTGCCTTTCTGAAATCTAACCTTGACGTCTGAGTCTTCACAGGTCTTCCGCCTCTAGTTATCCAAAATTCTAAAATAGCATGGTCGCTACCTCCTAGGGTGCCAGCCACTTTTACCTCCTCAACCATTTCCTCCCTGTTTATAAGGATTAGATCCAAGGTAGCAGTTCCCCTTGTTTTCTCCCTTACCTTTTGGAAGATAAAGTTGTCAGCAAGAGAGGATAAGAATTTCCTTGACCTGTTAGTTTTGCCTGAGAGAGATTCCCAACAAATGTCTGGATAGTTGAAATCTCCCATGACAACTATGTCATATTTTTTGGAGAACTTGGCCATTTGATGCATAAAGAGTTCATCCATAGCTTCAGCTTGCACAGGCGGCCTGTAGTAAATGCCTACAATGGTGTCCTTTCCATTGTTCTGTCCTTGTATTCTTACCCAAACAGTTTCCACAGAACTCCCAGATTTAATTGTATCCATTTTAAAAGGACGTATGACCAAAAACTTGTTGAGGGCCTTAAGGTTTATTATTGTCCTAAAGGAGCGGTCTGGTTTGCGGACCAGGAACAGAGGGGAGTAGAATCCCTTCCCCCATTCTGTCTCTGGAACCTCTATCAGGACTTTTTTGGTGCACAGGTCATGAACCTCGGCCTCCAGGGCAGCTTGCTCTGAAGCAGACGACCTGAGTGGGGTGATTTTAAATTGATCAAGGGGAACCCTAGAAAACTCTAGTCGTAGTCCCACGGCTATTATCCCCAATATCCAGCTGCTATTAGAGATCAGAGACCAGGATGGGTAGAAGGCAGCTAGTCTCCCTCCTACCGGGGTAACTAGTCATTGGGGCGGCTTTTTCGTATCTCGAGCTGGACCTTCCTGGCGCCCCCCTCCAAACATGAATCCTGTACCTTTCCTTTTTTTCTCCTCCCATCTGCCCTGATCTCTGGACAGCCTTCTCCGGAAAAAACCTTTTCTGGTAAAAGGACGTCTGTACGAGGGGTTCGGGAGACTGGGAAATTTCTTTTTGTCATCTCCAGCTTTCTCTAACAATTCGTCCAAGACAGGGCCGAATAGGTACTCCCCCTCGCAGGGAATGGAACAGAGACGGGACCGGGCTTGAATATCTCCTGGCCAACATTTTAACCAGAGCGCTCTTCGCGCTACATTAGATAGACCCGCAGCTTTAGCCGCCATTCTTGCAGAGTCTGCAGACGCATCGGCTAAAAATGCCGCGGCATTCTGAATGATCGGCAAACTTTTCCGAATAGATGATCTTGAGGCTCCGTCTTTTAACTCGGAATCCAGCTGATCTAGCCAGACCATCATCGATCTGGCTGTACAGGTGGCAGCTACCACTGGTCTTAACGCGCCTGCTGACATCTCCCATGTCCCTTTAAGAAAAGAATCCGCTTTTTTATCTAGCGGATCTTTCAAGGAGGCCATATCGTCAAATGGTATGGCAGATTTTTTAGATGCTTTGGCTACTGCTGCGTCTAGTTTCGGGGCTTTATCCCATCTGTTTACTACCGGGTTATCAAAGGGGTATCTCCGCTTAAAGGCTGGTGGCATGGAGCCCCTTTTTTCCGGTCTCTTCCATTCTCTGTCAATTAGGTTTTGAACCTTATCGTTTAATGGAAAGGCTCTGCGTTTTTGGGGGTCTAGACCCCCGAACATTATGTCCTGTGCTGAGAGTTCCCGTTTTTTGTCCGCTACCCCCATGGTGGACCGTATTGCTTTCACTAATTTGTCCATCTGGTCTAAGGGGAAGCAGAACCGGCTAGAGTCTTCATCCGAGGAAGACGACGAGGAGGCCGAGGAGTCCGAGGAATTGTCACCTTTCCTAGGGGCGACTGAGGTCTCCGAGCCTGAACCACTAGCCACTCTTCTCCTAGAAGGTTCTCTTTGAGGTAAGACTTTCATTTCTGCCCTGATCATCTCTCTCAGGTTCGAAGTGAAGTCAGGTGTCTCTTCCGCTGCCTGCATAAACGGGGAGAGTATAAGGGCCTGACAATCTACCCCTGGACTCCCTGTCTTTAATAACCCTTACCGTTTGCCGAATGCATGGTTGACAATTTTTTAGGGTGGCCATCTGGTAGGGGGGAACTACAGAGGGCACATTCCCTGTGCCTTTGTTTTCCCGTAGCCTTCTTCCCCTGAAAAAAAAAAAAACATAAGGGAACACTGCATCAGGGTACATTCACGGAGATCTCTTACCCATGCAGATAAAGCAGGTACCGGATCACGGAGGGAGGCAGGGGGGTCCTTTCTGGAGGAACTTTCGCGGCTCTGGTCGCTAGTTCGTCTCTGTTTTTTCTGCTGGCCACTCGCAAGCGGTTTTGTCGTGGCCTGTTTTTGCGGGCGCTCCTGCGCCTCGTCCTGCCGGTCCAAGGGGGCTTCCGTTGAATCCATTGCTGGGGCCTTCAGAAGCACCCCAGCGGCATCCCCATCTGCCTTATATGGCCTCCTGGTGTCCGGGTCAGCAGGTATCCTGCCATAGCACCACCCACCCGGCTTTCCGCACTCCCTCCCCCATGCTCCGGCCCCCTCGCCTTACTCGGGTCGCCGCGTGACCCCCGGACGGGCATGCACCCGCGGCGCGCGCCGGAGGCCGGCCGGCACCCGACTTCCGGTATCGGCGCTATCGCTCCGCCCCTTCCGCCGCGTCACTTCCGCCGCTCATCAGAGCCCTGCGGGAGCACGCGCGAAGGAGCCGCGCAGCGCCTCCTGGCCGGAATGCCCCACTGCGCACGCCGCCATGAGCCCGCCAGGGGCCAGCACTGACCGGGAGGACCGGGCCTGGGGAAGCGCAGCCGGGGCATACGTACCAGGTGCTGGCGTTTTTTGGAGACGGCATCCACCGGACCCCTGCTCCACCTGCTCCGTCCACTGCCGTGGTGACCTACCCGGCCCCACCGTGGCGCTTCCAGGGACCCCGCACTGACCGAGGTAGGAGACCCCCTCGCTACCTGGGTTGGTCAGCCGGCCTGGGTACTCAACGACGACTCCATGACGGACGATCTGTGGAGAGTCCTGTCCTCTAGGAACAGGAAACCAACTGATGCGTGGGAGAGGTGCCACCCTTTTTGTATCTGTAGGTTTCCTGTTCCTAAGGGGTGGATCCCCTCTCTCAGGTGGTGCTGTCATGGACGACCGAATAAAATTTGTTACACTCATGTGTAATCAATCGCCAATAAGAAAACGATTAAAACAAACGTGATCTTTGCATTTTCTGTAAAAATAAGATTTCTAAACACTGGGGTATAGGAAACCCCACATCACCAGCTGCGTGTCAAAAACCCGACCAAAACCCTAGTTGAGGGTTAATATTAGGACATTACATCTAAATAGTTCTCCTCTTACAGAAGTCTCATTTCTACTATCTTTTAGCAGTAATACATATACTTAAGATATCTTATCCTGGCTATTCATGGTCTAATGTCGTTTACTTTGAAGAAAAATGGATTTGGTTTCCACTGTAAGGTTCAAACGGCAGGAATCCAGAGCCTTGCACTCGGCGGTCTCCCATTCCCCTTCGGCCGCAGAGGAGCCTGCTCAGCAGACTCGTCGTTCCCAGCGCTCTGCTCAGACCAGCACTGTGGGCTTGCTGGCTGCTGCCACCTTTGGTCCACATATAGCAACACAGGGAGGCCAGCAGCGAGTCTCTCCAGGGGCCAAGTCCTCCTTTCGGTCCACTGAGCATGCCCGTGGAGTGATCTCCCATTGGAGACCTAAGGTCACATGCTCAGGTCCTTGTCCAGCTCGGAGTGGTCCATCCAAAAGTCCAGGAAGGTGCCAGAAGCACGCGGCTATGAAAGGTTTGCATGGCTGCTCGGCCATGCGCTAGTATAGACTGCATTATCAGACTATAAGGAGTGAGTGTTGTATGCATGTATGAATGTCTCTGATGATTGATTCGTTAAGAAACTCCTACCCTTGGTACGCATGGGTTGTGCAGCCTAGCCTGTTAAGCGCCCAGGCTTAGGTGTAGGTAGGACAGAGTCTGAGACAGGCATCAGTCTCCACAAGTGGCTCGGCACGCCTCAGTGCACGTGCTCTACACTCCGTAGTCAGCATCTATAGCGATGTCCGCAGTTGCGACGCCGCGCGCTCAGAAGGTCTAGAGGGACTCTGACCCCATGTCCTTGGGGCAGAGTTCTGTGACCGCTTTCTGTGCACTCCTTGGCTGGGCTCTGTGAGCTAAACAGGCTCCGGCATTTATGTTCAACGGTAATGCGGCTCTGTGAGATAACAGAGTTCGCTTCTGCTCATACTGGGTGATGCTAACCCCCATGTTACGTTTCCACACCGCTTTATACTCCCGCCATTACCTAGCAGCAGTGTACCACCTCTGCACGGTGGACTCTGGGCTGCGAATGCACCAACTATTATTTTCTAATTTGGTGCGTTCAGCCAGCCCTAACACAACTGGCTACGTCGATGGTGCCGTCAGCAAGGATTTGGATTTCTGGATCAAGGAGTGAATTACCTATACGATGGACTACTTGCTAGAGATGGGGTGCACCTTACGAAGACTGGAAAGCATGTATTTGGAAGTTACCTTGCTACACTCATCAGGAGAGTTTTAAACTAGAACAACGTGGAAAGGGAAGCAAAAGGCCAGAAAAAGTCATACACCTGAAAAATGCTATTGAGAACTCTGCTATTAAAAGTGGAAAGGAAAAACAAAGACAAAAGAATATAAATAATAAAAATAATGGAGAAAGAAACCAATCACAAACTAAAATGTTTCTATGCTAATGCACAAAGCATGGGCAACAAACAAGGATAATTGGAACTACTAACGCAGGAAAAGAAATATGATATCATTGGAATCACTGAAACTTGGTGGGGCAATACACATGACTGGAATACAAGTATAGAAGGATGCAACTTATTTGCAAGAAACAGACTTGATAAACAAGAAGGAGGTGTCGCATTGTATGTTAGAAACGCGTATATCTGCACAGAGATTGAAGCTTCAGAGACTGGGAGTTCTGTGGAAACTGTTTGGGTAAGAATACAAGGAGAGAACAATGGAAAGGACACCATTGAAGGCATTTACTACAGGCCGCCTATGCAAGCTGAAGATATGGAAGAACTATTTATGCATCAAATGGCCAAGTTCTCCAAAAACTATGACATAGTGGTCATGGGAGATTTCAACTATCCTGACATTTGTTGGGAATCTCTCTCAGGCAAAACTAAAGGTCAAGGAAATTCTTATCCTCTCTTGCTGACAACTTTATCTTCCAAAAGGTAGGGGACAAAACAAGGGGAACTGCGACCTTGGATCTAATCCTTATAAACAGGGAGGAAATGGTTGAGGAGGTAAAAGTGGCTGGGACCATAGGAGGTAGCGACCATGCTATTTTAGAATTTTGGATAACTAGAGGAGGAAGACCTGTGTAGACTCAGACGTCAAGGTTAGATTTCAGAAAGGCAGATTTTAAGGGATTCAGAAAGAGAATTGGAGGGATCCAATGGCTTGATATCCTTAAGGACAAAAATGTCCAGGAAGGATGGGAAATCTTGAAAAATGAAATTCTCAAAGCACAATTGTTAACAATTCTGAAAAGAGGGAAAAATAGGAAGCATTTAAGGAAACCAGGATGGATGAACTTAAGCACATGCTAAAAAGGAAGAAAGAAATGTTTATAAAATGGAAAGAGGGAGGCATATCTAAAGAATAATATAATGCTGTCTGCAGAACTTGCAGGGCACAAATCAGATTATCTAAACCGGACAATGAATTGAGGCTTGCAAGAGACGTCAAAAGCAATAATAAAGGATTTTGGGGATATGTCAAAAATAAAAGAAACGTCAAAAGATGCTATAGGATTTTTACAGGATGAAAATGATGAAATGGTAAGACAGGATGTTGAGAATTCCTATTTTGCATCTGTTTTCTCTCAGAAAGGAAATGTAACATCAACTATTCTTCACTGTCCTATTAAGGGAATAGAAGAATCCAGGATATCTATAAACAGAAAGATAGTGAGGAAACACTTAGCTAACCTAAATAAATTCAAGTCTCCAGGTCCAGATGAATTACACCCCAGAGCACTGAAAGAGATAGCAGAAGAAATTTTTGAACCCCTCTCCATAATCTTTGAAAATTCTTGGAGAACAGGAGAAGTCCCAGAAGACTGGAGAAGAGCAAATGTTATTCCTATCTTCAAAAAGGGGAAGAAGGTGGACCCAGGCAACTATAGGCCAGTGAGTCTTCTATACCAGGAAAGATCTTTGAACAAATTATTAAACAACATGTATGTAAGTACCTGGATAAGAATGAAGTGATTAAACAGAGTCAGCATGGGTTTGTAACTAATAAGTCATGCCAGACTAACTTAATTTCCTTGTATGAGAGATTAACTGATTGGGTGGATCAGGAAAATGCTGTAGATATAGCATATCTTTACTTCAGCAAAGCATTTGACAAAGTATCTCACACAATCCTTATTGAAAAAATGACTAAGTATGGAATGGACAAGGCAACTGTTAGGTGGATTCATAACTGGCTTAGTGATCGGACCCAAAGAGTGGTCGTAAATGGCTGCACATCAAGTTGGAAGAATGTCTCAAGTGGGGTACCACAGGGCTCTGTCCTGGGCCCTGTATTGTTCAACATAGTTATCAATGATTTAGATGAAGGAATTAAGGGTAAACTGATTAAATTTGCTGATGCAAAGTACTACATCTGGGCAATAAAAATGAAAAAGCATATACAGAATGGGAGTTATAAGCCTAAGCAACAGCACATGTGAAAAACATGGATTTTTGTGATAACTCACCGTAAAATCCTTTTCTCCGAGACGCTCATTGGGGGACACAGTTTCTGTGGGTGTATGTTACTGCCGCCTGGAGGCGGACACTAAGTGAAAAAAAGAGGTTAGCTCCTCCTCCGCCGTATACACCCTCGCCCCGATTGTGGGTGGAAACCAGTTTGGTGCAAAAGCAGTAGGAGATCAAACAAAAATCAGACATCAACCTTAATGCAGGTAACAACATGTCTAGAAAATAACCACCCTAATTTCATACAGAAAGCATATTAATTAAATAAACAGAAGACTACTTGGCTAACAGGGTGGGTGCTGTGTCCCCCAATGAGCGTCTGAGAAAAGGATTTTACGGTGAATTATCACAAAAATCCATGTTTCTCCTTCGCCTCATTGGGGGACACAGGTACTGTGGGACGTCCTAAAGCAGTCCCTGGGTGGGAAATTGACTCACCGATCCAAGCTACATGCACCTCTTGTCTAAAGGTGCGCCACCGCTGCTTGGAGAATCCTTCTACCCAGGTTCACATCCGCCAAAACCTGAGTATGGACATTGTAATGTTTAGTAAACGTGTGCAGGCTGGACCAGGTTGCTGCCTTGCAAACCTGTTCCTCCAATGCCTGGTGTTGAAGCGCCCAAGAGACGCCCACTGCCCGAGTAGAGTGTGCTCTGATCCCTGCTGGAATTGGCATGCCTCTGACGTGGTAGGACTCATGAATAACCAAATGAATCCATCTGGCTATGGTCGATTTTGAGGCAGCGAGTACCTTCCTGCAACCTTCAGGGAGCATGAACAGCGCGTCTGACTGACGAAAGGGTGCCGTCCGCGACATGTACCTCCTGAGAGCTCTCACCAGGTCCAATGTATGAAGAGCCCTTTCCACACGGTGCACCGGTGCTGGACAGAAAGAGGGCAAGACAATATCCTCATTAATATGAAACGAGGAAACGACCTTTGGTAAAAAAGGAGGAGATGGTCTAAGAACCACCTTGTCTTTGTAAAAGGTCAGGAACGGGGCTCGGCAAGATAATGCTGCCAGCTCCGAGACCCTCCTGATTGATGTTATGGCTACCAGAAACACCACCTTCCAGGAAAGGTATGACAAAGAGACATCCTGTAGCGGCTCAAATCGAGCTTCCTACAGAACACTTAGGACCAGGTTAAGGTCTCAGGTGTCCATAGGTGCCTTATAGGGAGGTGCCAAGTGGGAGACCCCCTGGATGAAAGTCTTAACCTGCAAGTTGGTAGCAATCCTGCGCTGAAAAAGGACGGATAAAGCCTATATCTGTCTCCTGAGAGAACTGGGGGCCAAGCCTGAGTCTAAACCAGACTGGAGAAAAGCCAAGATATTAGGGATGGAGAATCTCAGTGGCGAACAACTGTTGCCCCGACACCATGCAAAGAAAACCTTCCATGTGTGGTGGTAAACTCGTGCCGAGGTAGGCTTTTGGGCGCTAACCATCGTAGCAACCACCTTGCGCCCGAACCCCACCTGCGTTAGAATCCAGGATTCAATGGCCAAGCCGTCAAACACAGGGCCCCTGAGTTTGGGTGGCAAATCGGCCCTTGAGAAAGTAGATCTGGGTGCTCTGGCAGTCGCCATGGCACGTCGACGAGCAGCTGCACTAGATCTGCGTACCACGCCCGTGAGGCCAGTCTGGGGCCAGCAGAATCACTGGCACCCCTTCTGCCTTGATCTTCTTGATGACTCTCGGAAGTAGAGGCAGCGGGGGAAATAGGTATGGGAGGCAAAACTGATTCCATGGCAGAACCAGCGCATCCACGGCAATTGCCTGCGGGTCCCGGGACCACGCGACGAACACGGACACCTTGGCATTCACCCTGGACGCCATCAGATCCACATCCAGTGTTCCCCACCATTGGCAAAACTGCTGAAAAACCTTTGGGTGAAGTGACCATTCCCTGGACGCAAGCCCCTGCCTGCTGAGGAAGTCTGCTGCCCAGTTTTCTACTCCCGGGATGTGGACCGCCGATATCAGCGAGCGGTTCCTCTCGGTCCAGTGCAGCACGTGCCCTACTTCGCACATGGTTGCCCTGCTGTGGGTGCCCCCCTGGTGATTTATGTAAGCCACCGCCGTGGCGTTGTCCGACTGAATCCGGACGGGGCAGCCTGCTAGAAGGTGATGGAATCGATGCAGAGTCAGCCGGATCGCCCGTATCTCCAACAAGTTGATCAGGAGGCATGCCTCCTGCGGCGACCACCGTCCCTGGGTCATGTGGTGGTGAAAAACCGCTCCCCAGCCGAGAAGACTGGCATTGGTTGTGATAACCAGCCACTGATCTGGGGGAACTGATTGTCCACCACTCTAGTGACTGTCTGACCTGAGAGGACAACCGGCACCGATGATCGAGCGTGAATGGGTTCTTGTCCCAGGCACACAAGAATGCGTGCTGCAGGGGACGAAGATGAAACTGGGCGAACGGGATCGCTTCCATCGCTACCACCATTTTCCCCAGAATCCTCATGCTGAAACGGATGGTGTGAGGGACTGGTTGGTGCAGTACTCGCACCCCCTGCCGGAGGGCTAGGGTCTTGTCTCGAGGGAGACTTACCAACCCTCGGCAAGTGTCGAAGGTCATTCCTAAAAAGGAAATTCTCTGAGCTGGAACAAGGAATGACTTCTTTACATTGACCAACCACCCTAAGCGGGCAAGAGTATCTAGCATAATGCTGACACTTTCCTCGCATGCCTGCCTTGAAAGGGCCTTGACCAAGAGGTCGACTAAGTATGGGAATACGACTATGCCCTGGGAGTGCAGGATGGCCATGAGGACTGCCATGACCTTTGTGAGCACTCTGGGGGCAGTGGCTAGCCCGAAGGGCAGCGCTGCAAACTGAAAATGTAGGCCGTTGATGACGAAGCATAGAAACCTTTGATGTGGAGGAAAGAAGGGAATATGCAGATATGCGTCCTGGTTGTCGACCGAGGCCAAGTATTCTCTCTGCTCCATTGCCGATATGACTGAACGGAGAGATTCCATCCGGAAATGTCTGATCCTGATAAATCTGTTCAGGAGCCTTAGAACCAAAAGGGGCCTGACCATCCCGTCCTTTTTGGGGACTGCAAACAGGTTGGAATAGAAGCCCTGCATCTTCTCATTTTCCGGTACTGGAATGATAACTCCATTGTGGCTGAGCGAATGAGGGCTTCTAGTAGAGCCTTTGCCCGGGTATCCACTTTGGGAAGACGAGAAAGAAAAAATCGTCTTGGGGGTACCTGACAAATTCAATCTTGTACCCTGTGAACACCAGCTCTCTCACCCATGTGTCATGTGCAAAATTGAGCCAGGCATGGTGAAACCGGAGTAGACGGCCGCCTACCCTGCTGGTGCTGCCTGACAAATGTCCCAAGTCATTTGGCTGAAGATCTTTGGGACCTGGATCCTCTCGACCTTGCCTGGTTAGTACGCATCCCCCCAATGGGTTGGCTCTATATGAGACCCATCTGTCCCTATTGTGATTGGGATGCCCTGATGCGGCGGAATTAGCCACTGTCGTCCACCCGGGGTTGCAAAAGGCCCGAAAACGCGCCTGCAACTGGTGATGAAATGGCGGTTTGGCCTTTTGTTGAGGAAGAAAGCCGCTCTTGCCTCCTGAGGAGTCGGAGATGAGCTGATCTGACCTCTCACCGAACAGGTGGCCACACTGGTATGGTAGCGCTGTCAAGGACTTTTTTGAGGCTGATTAGGCCCGCCATGTCCTTAACCATAGTGCTTTCCTAATGGAGATTGCACTTGCGGCTGCAAGTGCCGTGCAGTTGGCCGCATCTAAAGATCCATTAATCAAGTAGTTCCCCGCCATGACTATCTGATTTGGGATTTCTGATACTTCGGCTGGTAGGTCTAGGTCCTGCAAGGCCTCTCTTCAAAGTTTCTGACTAAAAAATCATGGCCTTGGCTACCCACGTTGCTGTGAATGAGGGAGAGAGCGCTGATCCTATATAGAAGTAGAAAAGCTACTGACCAAGAACAAGCAGGGATCACCAAAACAGTATAGTAAATTTTATTAGACAACCATAAACACCAACATAAAAACAATTAAAAGTCATAACACATGACAAATTGTACACTAGGCTCCTAATAAAGCCAAAAAGACATCCCCCATATACCTAAGAAAATGGCTAGGCAGTTAAATATAATATGAAAGTGGTACAAATAACCTAAAGAGAGCAGTGTGTAATTTGATGTAAAAATTGTAGTAATTGAGTCAAAAAAACAACAATGTCAACATCCCCTATCACTAACAATTATGACAGTAGTACAGAACAATCACAATTCAATGTAATATAAATACCACTAATGAAGATAAGAGGACAAGCTGAAATAAAGCCAAGGTAAATAAGACCCATGTATTACATCATCTAACGATAGAGGCACAAAATGCGGGGGGCCACACGGACTACGCTTGTGCCTCTGTGGAGCCTAGGGCTTCAATACCCTAGGGTGGACAGGGCTAAGTCCGGCATCATGTCCCACGGTGCGGGAGAGGATACGTGGAGGGACACACGTGCTCGCCCGTTGTTGGTTTGGGGAGATCGGACCCCTTCCATAGGGTCCGTCACCCATATCTCAGCTCCGTGGTCTGACAAAATCCCACGTGGTGGGAGATGATACGTGGAGGGACACTCGCACGTGCTCGCCCATTGCTGGTTTGGGGAGATCGGACCCTTTCATAAGATCCGTCGCCCCCATCTCATCTTCATTGTGAAAAAATGGAACATCCAGAAAAAAATCACCGTTGCGGGAGAGGATACATGGAGGGACACTCACGTGCTCGCCCGTTGTTGGTTTGGGGAAATCGGACCCTTTCAAAAGGGTCCGTCGCCCCTGTCTTATCTTCATGGGGAAAAAGAAAAAGGGAAAAAAAAAATCAGTCTTAGACAGACTGACATGTGCCTCCAACACACACTAAGCAAAAAAACTGGTTTCCGCCCGCAATCGGGGCGAGATTGCATACGGCGGAGGAGGAGCCAACCTCTTTTTTTCACTTAGTGTCAGCCTCCAGGTGGCAGTAACATACACCCACAGTACCTGTGTCCCCCAATGAGGCGAAGGAGAAAGACTTGTGTATACTAATAGATCACAGACTGAATGAGTCAACAGTGTGATGCAGCAGCAAAAAAGGCAAATGCAGTTCTAGAATGTAACAGAAGTATACAGTCTAGATCGCATGAAGTCATTATTGCCCTCTACTCCTCTTTGGTCAGACCTCATCTGGAATATTGTGTCCAGTTTTGGGCGCCACATTTTAAAAAAAGACATCAACAAACTGGAGCAAGTTCAAAAAAGAGCGACCAGAATGATGACCGGTCTGCAAACCCTGTCTTATGAGCAAAGGTTGCAGGATTTGGGAATGTTTAGCTTGCAGAAGAGAAGACTGAGAGGAGACTTAATAGCTGTCTACAAATATCTCAAGGGCTGTCACATTGTAGAAGGATCATTTTTATTCTCATTTGCACAAGGAAAGACTAGAAGCAATGGGATGAAACTGAATGGGAGGAGACACATTAGATATTAGAAAAAACTTTTTGACAGTTAGAGTGATCAATGAGTGGAACAGGCTGCCACGAGAGGTGGTGAGTTCTCCTTCAATAGAAGTCTTCAAACAGAGGCTGGACAGACATCTGTCTGGGATGATTTAGCGAATCATGCTTTGAGCAGGGTGGTTGGAGCAGATGGCCCAGGAGGTCCCTTCCAACTCTACGATTCTATGATTCATTTCACTTTAATGGCAGGCACAGTAGCCACAGCCGCCGGCTTCTTGCTGCTGGCTTATCACATGTGCACATTGCTAAAAGGTAATGAATATTCTCTGTGCTTTCCACTCCCATGAAGCCATCTGCAGGTTTTAATGTCGATGCACCTGGCTAGCTTTGACTAAGAAATAGGAAATGGGTTTACCTTATGTCAGACTGCTGGATGCTGAGCTGAGCTGAATGTGTTGACGTTGGTGAGTGACCATCAAAAATGGGAGCTGTAGCTGGGAGAGAGACAAGCCAGAGTCTTTCTATGAATAGAGACATTACAGGTCAGCTAAAAAAGCTGAGCAGTCAGTGTATTGGAGCTGCAGCCTATTGGGGTGTGTGCACACGATGCGGATTCTGCTGCGGTTCCGCAGCGGATTTGGCCACTGTGGGTCCGCAGCAGTTTTTGCTGCGGTGTACAGTACCATTATTCCCTATGGGAATACAAAACCGCAGTGCAGACAGTGCAGATTTTTCCGTGCGGTTTTGAAACCGGAGAAAGAATTGACATGTTAATTCTTTCTGCGGATTCCGCTGCGGTTTGCCATCTCCTCCACTGAGGAGATGAAAAACCGCAGGGCAAAACCGCAGACCAATCCGCAGGTAAAACCGCAGGTCTTTTGACCTGCAGATTTACCTGCGGATTTTACAAAATCCGCGCGGCCAAATCCGCACCCCAATCCGCAGCGTGTGCACGTAGCCTTGAGTATGACCTGTGCATGGAGATGAACTCTTCTATTTGGCACTGGAAGCTGCTAGATCTCAGGCTCAAGGGGATGCAGAGATGAATTGGACCATATATCTTTGGTGTATAAAGTCTGCTGTGGGAGAAAGGACTAATCTGTTCAGGTGAGCCTGCACTGACATAAATGTGCCTGCTAAATGAACTATTTGCTATTATACCTTTTCACCCAAAAGGGACTGTTTTGATTATGAATCTCTTGGTGTTTTATGAATGCATTAAACTGCATGTTTAGACCAAACCACAGCACCTGTGTGAATGCTATATAATGCCTACCTAAGAGCGGGAATCCCTACAACCTCCATCACCTCCTGAACACATTTATAAAATAAAAGGAAACCAGAAGATAAAACCTGTCTCATTTATACAATTTATATTTAAAAAAAACTAAGAAAAATCATCTTTAATTTGGGGATAACAGCAACTCTGTTCTTTTAAGACTGAAGTGGGCTGAAGCCAGACTTATAGTACCCCAAACATTGCATCAGTAATGCGAGACTCTCTGCTCTGCAATAGGGAGAATCCATTGATTGGGGAAAGGAGAAGGTGAGTGCATCATGGAAAGCTTACTGCCCTCATACGGGATGTAAAATGGTTTCTTATGTATTATGGAGCAGTTAGAGGAGCCAATAGTCAGCAACTGAGGTAAATCCTGTAGAAGCCTTCTTTGTGTTTTGGCTGTGACTGTTTTTGCACAGTATGTAGTGAAACTAAGATCAACCTTTTACAGAAGGCTACAAATTGACCCTTTTTACAAAGTTAGGCGCACTCCTTGTTGCATTATAACTAGAGTTGAGCGAAACGGGTCGAAAAAATTCAAAAGTCGCCGACTTTTGGCAAAGTCGGGTTTCATGAAACGAAACCCGACCCTAGGATGAGGTCGGCCACGAGGTCGGCGACTTACGCGCCAAAGTCGCGTTTCAAAAGTTTGTTTTGTGCTCTTTTTCAGCCAATCAGGATCCACGGACACTGTGGGCAACGTGATGACATAGGCACGGGTCACCACCATTTTTCAGAAGGGCATGCAAGTGATTGGCTTGCTTTGGTGGGCGTCACAGGGGGTATAAAAGGGCGTGCACGCCGACCGCCATCTTACTTCTGCCGATCTTAGTATAGGGAGAGGTTGCTGCTGATTCTGTAGGGAGAGCGTTAGGCAGGGAAGAAGACAAAAAAACTGCTTCTGCTGCTAGCGATTTGGCCTGCACAACACACAAGTCACTGTGTGTGCAGTGCAAGGGGAGGCTATATTGTGGTGTATCAGTGGTGTTGGTTGTTGGGCTGCCTTTTAAGGCTTCCTGACACGCTGGCATTGCTGTTTACCCACTGCTCCGCAAACTGCTTTTTAAAAAGCAATCCAATCTCCCTTATCCTCTCGTCACTTTGGTCACAGGCAGCTGTGCCATCGAGCGTGTCACATAGCGCTCAGATATCAGTGGGCCGCACACAATCCACAAGTGTCCAGTGTCCAAAAGTGTACGCAGAGATTCAAAATCTCCATTATCCTCTCGTCACTTTGGTCACAGGCAGCTGTGCCATCGAGCGTGTCACATAGCGCTCAGATATCAGTGGGCCTCACACAATCCACAAGTGTCCAGTGTCCAAAAGTGTACGCAGAGATTCAAAATCTCCATTATCCTCTCGTCACTTTGGTCACAGGCAGCTGTGCCATCGAGCGTGTCACATAGCGCTCAGATATCAGTGGGCCGCACACAATCCACAAGTGTCCACTGTCCACAAGTGTACGCAGAGATTCAAAATCTCCATTATCCTCTCGTCACTTTGGTCACAGGTAGCTGTGCCATCGAGCGTGTCACATAGCGCTCAGATATCAGTGGGCCGCACACAATCCACAAGTGTCCACTGTCCACAAGTGTGTGCAGAAATTCTAAAACTCCCCTGTCCTATAGACACCTTGTACCTTGTTTTACATTACTATATAGTTTGTTGGATTTTGTCTACATTTCTACCAAAAATGAGGAAGGCTGGTGGAAGAGGCCGTGGAATTGGGCGGGGGTTGGCAGCTGGTAATGATGGTGTTGGTGGTAGATCTGATGGTAGTGGCAAGAGCAAAATAGGACCGAATGCAGGAGGTGCTGACCCTGCGTCATCGTCTGGCTACATAAGGACTCGAACGCTTAGTTTTCTAGGAGTTGGCAAACCGCTTTTAAAGGCAGAGCATCAGGAAAAAGTTTTGTCTTACATTGCTGACTCAGCCTCCAGCTCTATCGCCTCCTCTTCTTCAGTTGTAAAAAGTAAAAGCACTGAGTCGTCATTGGAGGCTCATGTTCATGAACCACACCTTTCCTTGTGTCCTTCACCCCAACCAAGATTGAAGGATGACGCAGGCCATACTACTGATTACTCCATGGAGCTGTTTTCACATACCATGCCTGGATTATCAAGTCAAATGGTGAATTACCCAGGCCAAGATGAATCTGACATGGAGTGCACTGATGCACAGCCGCTGATGGATGATTCTGCTGGTACATTCACTCAGAGCACTACATTGTCCTCGCAGTGTACAGAGCCAGATTTTGACCCTGATGAGACTCAGGTGCCCCTTCCCGCACACTATACCACCATACACGGTGACACAGAGAAAGGTGCACATGACATTGAAGAGGAGGTGATGGATGACCCAGTTGTTGACCCAGATTGGCATCCATTGGGGGAAGAGGGTGCTGCTTCCAATAGCTCAGATGAGGAGCATCCACAGCAGACATCGACATCGCAACAGCTGTTATCTGGCAGGCCCGGAGCACTCCAAAGACAGGTTCCAAACATCAAAAGAGTTGCTGGACAGCTTGTCCAGAGGGTCAAAAGATCACAGCGTGCTAGGCCGCAAAATGTCTGCCAAAGTAGGAAGAGTGCAGTGTGGCAGTTTTTTGAACAAAATCCTCATGATCAGGCCAAGGTTATCTGTAAGAAGTGCGCAAAGACCTTTAGCCGAGGGAAAAATCTGAAAAATTTGAATACCAGTTGCATGCTTAGACATTTAACCAGCATGCACTTGCAAGCGTGGACACAACACCAAACCTCAAGTGCCACATGTGCAACTGATCACAACGAAGGTAGTCAGCAACGCTACATTGTTTCCCCCACTGTAAGCCCACCGGTTAGCACAGCAGCAAATGTTGAGGTGTCGTTGCAAGGCCACAGCAGTCAGGGAATCCCACTGTTATATCAACGAAAGACTGATTCTAGGCCATCAGAAAGAACAACAACTCCATCACCATCATCAACCCTCTCTCAGTCCGCCCTGTCCACCGCTACTTCCACCATATGCAGCTCTCAAGTCCAGCTCACCCTCCCAGACACTATGAGTAGGTCAAGAAAGTACTCAGTCTCTCATCCGCGTACACTGAGTTTGAACGCCCACATTGCCAAACTAATCTCGTTTGAGATGATGCCCTTTCGGTTGGTGGAAAGCACAGCTTTCCGCGAACTCATGGCCTATGCAGTACCACGCTATGACCTACCCAGTCGCCACTTCTTCTCTCGCAAAGCCATCCCAGCCCTCCACCATCATGTGAAAGACCGCATTGTCCATGCACTCAAGCAGTCAGTGAGCGGAAAGGTGCACCTCACAACTGATGCATGGTCCAGTCGGCATGGCCAGGGCCGTTACGTGTCCATCACTGCGCACTGGGTTAATGTGGTGGATGCAGGGTCCACAGGGGACAGCAGTGGTGGGACAGTGCTGCCTAGCCCACGGTATAGGAAACAGTTGGCTGTAGGCGTTCGACCCTCCTCCTCTTCCTCCTCCTCCAGAAGCGACAGCTCGTCCACAGAGCGCAGTCGTACGAGCACTACATCTGCAGCTGCCACTGTTGCACACGATGTGTCCCCCTATCGAGCAGCTAGTGGAAAGCGTCAGCAGGCTGTGTTGCAGATGATGTGTTTGGGCGACAGACACACCGCCGAGGTGAGTCATGGCTGGGCAGTGTACATCTTGAGGCAGGCAAGGTAGTTAGTGATAACGGCCGTAATTTTGTGGCAGCCATAGCCCTTTCAAAACTCAGCCACATACCTTGCTTGGCTCACACCTTGAACCTGGTGGTGCAGTGCTTCCTCAAAAATTATCCGGAGTTAACAGCCCTGCTCCAGAAGGTGCGAAGACTGTGCGCGCACATCCGCCGGTCGCCTGTACACTCCGTTCGTATGCAGAAGCTGCAGCGATTGCTCCACCTTCCCAACCACCGCCTCATTATCGACATTGCAACAAGGTGGAACTCCACCCTGCACATGGTGGAGCGGCTGTGCGAGCAGAGGCAGGCCATAATGCATTTGTGGGAGGATACACGGCCAGGCACTTTGAGAGCAGACATGGAGTTGACAGGCGTGCAGTGGTCGAAGCTGAAAGACCTTTGTAAAGTCCTTCAGTGTTTTGAGGAATGCACACGGCTGGTAAGCGCAGACGACGCCATCCTAAGCATGAGCATCCCACTTATGCGTCTGCTCATGCAAACTTTGACGCACCTTAAGGAGCAGGTGTCTGCAGCCAATGTTGATGAGGAGGAAGAGGAGGAGGGAATCCTTGAAGACATTCAGCCATTGTCTGCTCAGGGACCTCTCCTGGACGAGGTGGAGGAAGAAGAGGAGGAGGATGATGGGGATGATTACTTAGGGGAGGAGGATGCATCTCGTGGGGCAAGTGAAAATGTTGGCGTGGCAAGGTCTGGTACAGGGTTTGTGCGTGACTGGAGGGATGTGGATTTGCCAGAAAGTGCTCCTCCACCCAGCACTCGCAGTGCATCATTGACACCGGGAACATTGGCCCACATGTCAGATTATGCCTTGCGGATCCTAAAAAGGGACCCCCGCATTGCCAAAATGATGAACAATGACGACTACTGGTTGGCCAGCATCCTGGATCCACGCTATAAAGGCAAATTACAAAACATCATGCCACAGGAGAACCTTGACCTAATATTGGCTAATAAACAAGCAACTCTGGTAAATCGGTTGCTTGAGGCATTCCCAGCACACAGCAGCGGTGAAGGTTCTCACACGAGCTGTACGGGCCGGGGGCAGCTTGGCAGAGGTGTTCGTGGTGCACACAGCAGAAGTGGCATTGGAGACAGGGGTTTCATGACAATGTTGTGGACTGATTTTTCAAATACCGCTCACACAACTGGTAATACTGCATCGATGGAAAGTGACAGGAGACAGCAGTTGTCAACTATGGTTACAAACTACTTTTCCTCCCATATCGATGTTCTCCCACACAGGTCATTCCCCTTTGACTATTGGGCCGCTAAACTGGACACCTGGCCTGAATTGGCACAATATGCCTTACAGGAGCTTGCTTGCCCAGCTGCAAGTGTGCCATCGGAAAGAGTCTTCAGTGCAGCTGGATCAATCCTGACAGAAAAAAGGACCCGTCTGTCAACCCAAAATGTGGATGATCTAACCTTCATTAAAATGAACCACGCATGGGTTTCCAAGGATTTTGTCCCACCTTCCCCTGATGACACATAGGGTGACAGAAAAATGGCTTGCTTTGGTCCACCTCTTCCTGGTACTTCACCTATTTCGCCTTTTGCATCAGTTGAATGTCCAACATCAACATATGCCACTTTCTAAAACTCCCTAACTGTGCTGCCTCCCCCCCCATGGCCGGGGTCACCACCTCGCGCACGACACCGTGCGAGTGCCGTTGCCCTGGACAGGTGGGTAGGCCGACTCTTGGGCGCGGGCACTGGCACAGGGTCCCTCATAGTGCAATCAAGTGTCTCTGACGGTGGTGGTGCACACCCGCCGTCAGACACACCGCTGTACTATGAGGGGCCCAGTGCCAGTACCGACGCCCACGAGTGGGCCCCCCTTGCTTGGCCAGGGCCCCAGCATTTGCAATCTTTACCTCTCCCTGCTCCTCCGCTGTGTAATCTGGGCCGTCAAATCCATACTGTGCCTGACACCGTCTGAGCCTGCCTCCTGAGACATATATTTTGAATGTGTACGCTATCCATACATGTTATCCAGGGATACGGTACCCTTTCTAACCTTTGTGCAATGACGTGCAATCCATACTGGGCCTAACACCGTCTGAGCCTGCCTCATGCTGTATAGACATATATTTTGAATGTGTACGCTATCCATACATGTTATCCGGGGATACGGTACCCTTTCTAACCTTTGTGCAATGACGTGCAATCCATACTGGGCCTAACACCATCTGAGCCTGCCTCATGCTGTATAGACATATATTTTGAATGTGTACGCTATCCATACATGTTATCCGGGGATACGGTACCCCTTCTAACCTTTGTGCAATGACGTGCAATCCATACTGGGCCTAACACCGTCTGAGCCTGCCTCATGCTGTATAGACATATATTTTGAATGTGTACGCTATCCATACATGTTATCCGGGGATACGGTACCCTTTCTAACCTTTGTGCAATGACGTGCAATCCATACTGGGCCTAACACCGTCTGAGCCTGCCTCATGCTGTATAGACATATATTTTGAATGTGTACGCTATCCATACATGTTATCCGGGGATACGGTACCCCTTCCAACCTTTGTGCAATGACGTGCAATCCATACTGGGCCTAACACCATCTGAGCCTGCCTCATGCTGTATAGACATATATTTTGAATGTGTACGCTATCCATACATGTTATCCGGGGATACGGTACCCTTTCTAACCTTTGTGCAATGACGTGCAATCCATACTGGGCCTAACACCGTCTGAGCCTGCCTCATGCTGTATAGACATATATTTTGAATGTGTACGCTATCCATACATGTTATCCGGGGATACGGTACCCTTTCTAACCTTTGTGCAATGACGTGCAATCCATACTGGGCCTAACACCGTCTGAGCCTGCCTCATGCTGTATAGACATATATTTTGAATGTGTACGCTATCCATACATGTTATCCGGGGATACGGTACCCCTTCTAACCTTTGTGCAATGACGTGCAATCCATACTGGGCCTAACACCGTCTGAGCCTGCCTCATGCTGTATAGACATATATTTTGAATGTGTACGCTATCCATACATGTTATCCGGGGATACGGTACCCCTTCTAACCTTTGTGCAATGACGTGCAATCCATACTGGGCCTAACACCGTCTGAGCCTGCCTCATGCTGTATAGAGATATATTTTGAATGTGTACGCTATCCATACATGTTATCCGGGGATACGGTACCCTTTCTAACCTTTGTGCAATGACGTGCAATCCATACTGGGCCTAACACCGTCTGAGCCTGCCTCATGCTGTATAGACATATATTTTGAATGTGTACGCTATCCATACATGTTATCCGGGGATACGGTACCCTTTCTAACCTTTGTGCAATGACGTGCAATCCATACTGGGCCTAACACCGTCTGAGCCTGCCTCATGCTGTATAGACATATATTTTGAATGTGTACGCTATCCATACATGTTATACGGGGATACGGTACCCCTTCTAACCTTTGTGCAATGACGTGCAATCGATACTGGGCCTAACACCGTCTGAGCCTGCCTCATGCTGTATAGACATATATTTTGAATGTGTACGCTATCCATACATGTTATCCGTGGATACGGTACCCTTTCTAACCTTTGTGCAATGACGTGCAATCCATACTGGGCCTAACACCGTCTGAGCCTGCCTCATGCTGTATAGACATATATTTTGAATGTGTACGCTATACATACATGTTATCCGGGGATACGGTACCCCTTCTAACCTTTGTGCAATGACGTGCAATCCATACTGGGCCTAACACCGTCTGAGCCTGCCTCATGCTGTATAGACATATATTTTGAATGTGTACGCTATCCATACATGTTATCCAGGGATACGGTACCCTTTCTAACCTTTGTGCAATCACGTGCAATCCATACTGGGCGTGAGAATGGCTGGCGAGCTGTTAAGCAAGCTACAGCACCTGTCCAGACAAGTACAGGGATTCCCTAGCGATGAGACTTATTTGATTGTTTTCTATGTTGGGACAGCAATTTTTGGGGAGCACTATACTCTGGAGAATGATAGATGGGGCCCACCATACACTGGAACATTCCAAAGGTGGACATCAGACACTGGAGCAGCATTTACAGGGCCCATTATACACTAGAGCATTAGAAATGGGGCCCATTATGTTTGGAGCATTATTTGGGCCCATAAGACAGTGGAGCTTCATCCATGGGGACCAACATATACTGTAGCATTATGTGGAGCTCATCATATACTGTTTCAAACATTATATGGGACCAATGATTTTGTATGGAGAAATAGATGGGCCTCGTCATGAGATGTAAAAAGTGAGGTATTTTTCATTGTACTATACCGCTATTTCTCTGCCGTATCGGAGCATGATGAGTTGTGGTATGTGTTAAAGGGGCGCTCTTTCGCCCAGGGCACATGAAAACCTGCAGCCAGCCCTCCCCCCCACAAATTTAGTCAAATAACCCCCATTTTTCAGTGCGTAACTTGTATTATGAAGTTAATTAAGGTTGACAAGCTTAAGTAAGAAGAATTGATGCTTTTGGCATTCAAATGGGCACTGTAGGTGTGTTTCCTGTCCTCCTCTCACTGCCGACTTTTATTCCCCATTGACTTACATTGGGTTTCGTGACGACCCCGACTTTTCCCTATAATCGGACGATCTTGCTCGACCCGACTTTTGGAAAAGTCGGGTTTCACGAAACGAAACGCGACCCTAAAAAACCAAAAGTCGCTCAACTCTAATTATAACCCTTAAGTAGTAGCTTTAACCTTTTCCTTAATCTGGGCTACATAATAAACATGGACATGGCTGAAAAATAATATTAAAAAGGAATTGGACTTCAGGTTCCTGGTAAAGAGGTGAGTTAATTTTTTTCCCAACTGATTCTCTACTTATTGGTATAGATTGGCAAAATAATCCACAACATTGGTGAATCTCTTTTCATGAGTTTGAGAAAAATAAGTAAACAACAAAGTCAACAAAAAAGGTAAAACAAGCCAAAACCTATCACATCTCAGCACAAGACACCACTTTGCCATACACCTGCGGTGTATAGTCACCACCCACAGTTGATCCTCACATCATGTGCGCTGTGAAGATTCTCTAACTTGACACGGAGAGTAGCAGTCACGTGACTGCAAGAATGTGACATGCAGATTCCCGGCCACATTCCATCTAGACAGGAACGAGTGTATTGAGCGAGGCAAGAAAACAGTCTAGTCAGAATTTGGCCAGGAGTATGTATATTGCCTCCTTTCGGTCACATAACCACAGCTTTCAGTGCCGGAGAATCCCCACATCATGCAGTGCACTTGTAGTTTTAGACTGAACAACCCCTTTAAGAGTAGAGTTAAAGGGATGTACAATTCTTTATCTTGCAAGTGCCCTCTTAATAGTTTGTTGTAATAGTTTGCATCTTTTCATAAATTTGTCTTTTCACAGAAAAGTCTTTCCTTAAAAGGGGAAATGAAGAGTTATCACCCATCTATAAAATCCAACTGCTGTAATCCCCCATCACAAAACAGGGCACATTTATCCCAGCTAAAATGGAGCAGCAGAACACAGGACAAATCTCCTTTCTTCTCCCTTCATTCTCCACGGGTTGCCAAATGCAGCTCAGCTTTTTACAGCCCCATAAAGAAGAAATGGAGTGGTGGTAACACATTTCCACCGATAATAATAATCTTTATTTTTATATAGCACTAACATATTCCACAGCACTTTCAGTTTGCACACATAATCATCGCTGTCCCCGATGGGACTCAATCTTAATTCCCTATCGGTATTTCTTTGGAATGTGGGAGGAATTCGGAGTACCCGGAGAAAACCCACGCAAACACGGGGAGAACATACAAACTCCTTGCAGATGTTATCCTTGGTGGGGTGATTCATTCTAAACATAAATAAAAGTTCTTCATCCTGCCCATTGGTGAGTGTCACAGCAGCCAAAGCCAGACCAATCTATGACTTTTAATCTATCTTGTGAATAGGTGATAACTTATTTTTACTGGACATTCCCTTTAATTTCTTAAACCGCAAACATAATAGAACAGCAAAAAGTGATACCCAAATCTTGCACTATATGAGCTATATCTTACATACTCTACTGCCTGCTTCCATATTTTGCATAACCTTGTGCCTATCTTTTGCAGAAATATAAAATCATAACTAACTTTAATCACATGGTAAACTTGAGAGTTAGTAAGAAAATACTTTCACTTACATAAGCACACAAGCTAATGTAAAGTCTAAGGCTATGTGTGCACGTTGAGTATTTGATGCATATTTACTGTTTATTTGCTGAGTTTTTTATGCACGTAAATGATCCAAAAACACAATGGAATACTTATGCAAGGTAAATCAATGACAATCCTAAAGTGTTGTGCACATGATCAGTAAATTTCAGTACATATTTGCAGCATTTTAGTTTCTGTAGCATGTCAATTCTTTTTTAGTTTTTGCCTGCGTTTTTGACCCATTGAATGGACAGGAAAAAAAAGTATGCAAAAAAAAACACAAAAAATGTGCATATTTTCCACCGCGTTTTTCTACCAAGAGATGCAGAAATTTCTGCAAGCAAATTCGCAACGTGCACACATAGCCTAAAGATGTTTAATCCAAATGTTTTTCCAGAGAAGCTATGCAGGGGAGTACATAAAATTTAAGGGACCCATAGCAAGTTCTGGGCCCCTCCTCAAAAAATTAATGTATTTTCAGTGGCATAGGCAGGATCACATTTCCCAACTTTTATAAATAGGGATGTGTACGGTGACACATACACTGTAATTATACCCCTTATTGAAGCAGCTTAGTGTTCACACCAAAGAAACCCCTTCCTTTGTTATGGAATTTGATGCTCTCAAAAATGTCCCTACACAGAGTATACTATCCCCGCAGCTTTCAGTATAATGGGCCATCATGATACCTTCACAGCTAGTATTCAGTATGATACTCCACACAGTATTCATTGGGACCACAATCCTTCATACACTATAATGGCCCTTCAGTATGATGCTGCCACAGCCCCCCACCCTACACGGTATCATAGTCATCGCAGCATTCTGTACTGTCTGATGATCCTACAACCCCCACTCAGTATTGATCACCCCCTCACTATGATACCCCACAGTCTCCCCAACTCACACAGTATCATAGTCCCTACAACACCTTATACAATATGATGGCCCCCAAAGCCAGCCACCACTCATGATATTCCCCAACGTCCATACCAACTCAATACGAGAGCCCCACACCCCACAATTCAGTATGAGGATTGCCACAGTCCACCCACAAATCATTATGATTGCCACAATGTCAGCCCCCCAATAAGTATGACATTCCCCATAGCCCACCACCTTCGCCCTGACTCAGCATGGCCCCCAATGCCAGCCCATCCCTCCACTCAGTATGATCAAAATGCAGGTCCCCACAGCTACGAACATATAAAAAAAAAAACACACTACTCACTTTTCCCCGGACATGCTGCTCCAGTCTGTGCAGTGTGAATACTGAGTCTCCACATTGCAGGTGCAATGTAGAGACGTCATTATGCCTGTAGTGCACGGAGTCGCATACTCGCAGGCACCGGCTGAATGTTGGATTGTGTAGCCTGCAGCTCCCTGACCCACCATTCTATTCAACAGTATCTGCGTCCTGAGGATGTGGCTGCCATTGAAATTGTGATGATGGGCAAAGAGAGGGGCAGGTGCCAGGCAGTGTCACACCCTCTCCTCCCCGCATGTGTTACAGACCCCAAAGCAGCCATATGGTCTCCCCACTATAGGCAATATGCCCCTGATTCACAACATATATGGTGTATTGAATTAACTCATATGCTGAATGGGTCCATAGAACCCCTGAAAACTCAAACACACATAATATTCTGTATATTAGACAGACATACTTATCTAATATATAAAGCTCAAAGTGTGTATGTATGTATGTATGTTTGTGTGTGTGTATGTCCGGGACAAGCATCCGCACCGTCACAGCTACAGCCGCAAAATTTGGCACAGTCACACGTCTGGACCCCGAGAGCTTCCTAAGCTATGTTGTGAGGCAAAATTTTAACCCCGCGCGTTCCAATTCACCAAACAATTTTGCCCCTGCCTACATACTGGGGAAAAAGTGTGTGCGCGTCAAGCCCCGCCCCTCATTATGATGTCACAATGGTTGCCATGGCGACGCTGATGTCATCATAGGTTGCAAGCCCCGCCGCTCATTATGATGTCATAATGGTTGACTATGGAATGGAGGATGTGTGATGGGTATATGGGCACTGGACTATGGGATGGAGGATATGTATGACGGGTATATGGGCACGGGCCTATGGGATGGTGGATATGTATGATGGGTATATGGGCACGGGACTATGGGATGGAGGATGTGTGATGGGTATATGGGCACGGGACTATGGGATTGAGGATGTGTGATGGGTATATGGTCACTGGACTATGGGATGGAGGATATGTATGATGGGTATATGGGCACAGGACTATGGGATGGCGGATATGTATGATGTGTATATGGGCACTCACCTATGGGATGGCAAATATGTATGATGGGTATATGGGCATGGGACTATGGGATGGAGGATGTGTGATGGGTATATGGGCCTATGGGATGGAGGATAATTATAATTTGTTATAACTAACCACAGTTAGTTACTATGCCCGGGCAGCGCCGGGCTCTTCAGCTAGTAATATATATAAGCCAATACACCAAATTCTTGGATTTGAACACATACACGCTCTTAATTATGTTATTTCTAAAATGTAAGTTGAAACTAGCCAGCTAATGACAAATTGTCTGAATTTCAGTAGTATTGCAAATTTTCTATTAACATTATGCAAGAGTAAAATGTTAGATATCTTCTAGACAAGTGTTGGATTTCAGCGCTGCATAAAATTTCAATACAGAAATGTAATGAGCCATGAGAATTTTTTAGCAGTCAAGCTTAAAGGAGTCTACTGTGAACACAGCCATATATATTGGTCTCCACTGAGAAAACAACCACAATGTTTGGAGATTGATTACTAGTAGCATAACATTTAATCTTATTTCTTACTGTGAAAGTCGTTTGCTAATATTTTGAAACTTAACAGTCTATGGCTTGTATTTAACATCAATCTCTTTTTTTTATGGCTTAGAGACTTCTATTTGTATTCCAACGATGGAAAATCAATATAACCACAGTAAAATGTGGTTCCATAGCATCTTTCCTCCAATACAATCATTCATTTTACAGCGTCAGTTCTATCAATGATGTTCATCTTTGCAACTCGGGGCTACAAACTTCAGCCTTCGAATGTTATCAGTCATTGAAAATGTTTTCTATCATACTAAACCCTGAATCAAGCACACATAAATCCCAAATCTCCAGAGTAAAATAATTCACTTATCCCACTGCACTTTATTTTTTCTCTTCTTTTTATTTGCTATTGTTTGCATGAAGTATTTTTACACTCACTAATGGAATGCCATTAAGAAAATCTGATTTTAAGCTACCCTACTAAGAGGTTTCAATTCCCATTCGCAATATTTCAAACATTTTATGTATAGCATAAACTAAATCATATTATAAAACAACAGTTTGAAATTCCATTAATCCCGCTAACAAGTGGGATCGGAACGTACAACTAAAAGCATTGCATGCTTTATTGGTCACCATTAACAAAGCGGGATAAATTGAGCTACCTACTGTGAATAATTTTGTTAAAAGTATCTATCGTGGATTTTCAGAAGCTAAAACAATCTGTTTTCTGTGATAACAGTGTACACTTTAAAAAAGCATATATTAATGCACCTTGAATTACTTATAAAGCATACTGATGGGATACAAATTATAACTTTCAGAGAATGGTTTCTGTGAACATTTTGTTCTCTTTGAGTGTCAAAGCTTGCAGCATATTCCTTAATAAAGATACCCAGCTGGTTGTACCACTCCCTACAGATACAGTCAATGTTTCTTTATTTACCAGCATTTACAGAATATAAAGGATTTCTGAACCTTAAAACAAAATCTTTGTTCCAATCATTTGATATATTATTCAAATATATTTGTATTAAGTGAAGAAACATTGAATAAGCAATGCACAGTTCCTGTTCAATGCCATTGGAAATTATGCAAATTACTGTAATTGCAAGGTTAATTCATTTGAAGCTTAAAAGGTCATGAAAGGACATAACCACTTTCCACCCCACCATCATCAAATGACAGAAATGGGCATAACAAACAATATTTATTACAAAATAAAACCACAAATTAGGGCTTTGGTTTGGTAACAAAGGAAATTGGACAGCCATAAATAGGTGAAGTGATATTCCATAGTGAGTGCAACTGTTTTTTTTTACCTTAAAGGGGGATTCCCATCTCCAAGATCCTTTCTCGATATATTGTAGTTGTAATAATCATAATATTCACAAATAACTCCAATTAGAAATGTAGTATAGTTTTTTCTGATTTGCTATGTCTCTTTCTTCATGTGCAAGCATTGCAGGACCTTAGGTATCCATGGTTACGACCACTGATATATTGATAGTTAGTTATTGGTCGTAACCATGGTTACCTAAGGTCCTGCAATGCCTGGACATGAGTAAAGAGACATAGTGAATCATAAAAAGCTATATTCAACTTTTATTTGGAAGTATTTGCTATTATTTTTATTACACCTACTACATACAGTGTACTATCGTTCAAAAGTTTGGGGTCACCCAGACAATTTTGTGTTTTCCATGAAAATTCATACTTTTATTAATCAAATGTGTTGCCCAAAGAATTTAAAATCTAGTCAAGACATTGACGAGGTTCAAAAAAATTTTTTATTTGAAATAATTTTCTCCTTCAAACTTTGCTTTTGTCAAAGAATGCTCCCATTGCAGCAATTACAGCATTGTAGACCTTTGGCATTCTAACAGTTAATTTTGCTGAGGTAATGTCATGATCTCAGTGCGGGTTTGACTCGCACACGTGGGGTTAATGTATGGAACCGGTACTGATGACTGGCATTTCTGGGGTTAAAGGTTGTGATCCCGGTGCAGGCTTACCTGCACACCTGGGGCTATGATTGTGGCCTCTCCCTGGTTCTGGGGGAGGCTTCTTATTGCCTCAGGACGCTCCCATCCCTGTCAGTTATACTTTCGCCCTTGGCATTGTGTGGTGACCCCCGAGTGTGTTAGTGCTGTGTTCTGGTTACTTGATTCTCTGTGTATGACTCGGTCTGTTTCCTGGATATCACTTTGGATTCTGCCTGGTACCTCCTATGTCTGTTTGGTTTTGATCTCTGCTTGGCCCTGATTATCCGCTCTGTCTCATCCCTGGTACTGTACTGTGATCCTGTGTATGACCTTTGGCTTTGTCTGACCTCCCGTCTGTTTATCCCTCCTGTACCTCGTTTGACTGTACTGTACATAACTTCTGTTTTGCCTGAATCTGAGTTCTCTGGCTTCTCTGATGCTAAGCCCCACCCCCTTGCAGCCACATGACCGTTCACATGACCATAGATCCTGTGCAAGCTTGCTCATTTTCAGTGTCCGCAGGTCCCGTGCCTCTTTACTTTCCAGCGCTGACTGGTCCCGGACACTATTCGCTTGAAGCACGCATTGTCACCTCTGCTGCCACTCCACAGGTATCGTTTAGCACTGCTTCTGTACTCAGGACACACGCACTGGCTCTATGAGCAAGTGTAGTGCGGTGTCTCTGACATGTAATCTGAAGAAGTTTCACCCCATGCTTATGAAGCCCCTCCAAAACGCCGGTTTGGCTTGATGGGCACTGTTTGCCTACCATACGGTCAAGCTGCTCCCACAACAGCTCAATGGGGTTGAGATCTGGTGACTGAGCTGGCCACTCCATTACAGATAGAATACCAGCTGCCTGCTTCTTCCCTGAATAGTTCTTGCATAATTTGGAGGTGTGCTTTGGGTCATTGTCCTGTTGTAGGATGAAATTGGCTCCAATCAAGCACTGTCCACAGGTTATGGCATGGCGTTGCAAAATGGAGTGATAGCCTTCCTTATTCAAAATCCCTTTTACTTTGTACAAATCTCCCACTTTACCAGCACCAAAGCAACCCCAGACCATCACATTACCTCCACCATGCTTGACAGATGGCGTCAGGCACTCTTCCAGCATCTTTTCAGTTGTTCTGCATCTCAAAAATGTTTTTCTGTGTGATACAAACATCTCAAATTTGGATTTCAAATATATTTTACACCATGTGATAATACCATGATATGCTATATTATATAACGTGACTGAAATATGTTGCAAGATTGTCTATCATTTATATGGAATATATATATATTTTGTGGGACCTGATACTACATGATATTCACACATGTCTTACTATTTACTTTGTTTGTTTATTTTTCGATTTTACTATGTACTGGAAAATTTCCCCTCCCCTTTTTTCTTTTTGTTTATATGTTGTTATTTCTGATTTTCTTGATTCAGATAAAATCTTGAGAAAGGCTGAATAGCCGAAACGTCGATATTTTTTTGTCTGTATTATCTTGGTCCAACGATACGTGTTTTTCTGGAAGAATAAATATTGGATTCATGCAATAGTGTGCCGAGGTTTTTTTCTATAATACGTAAAATGGAGTGATAGCCTTCCTTATTCAAAATCCCTTTTACCTTGTACAAATCTCCCACTTTACCAGCACCAAAGCAACCCCAGACCATCACATAACCTCCACCATGCTTGACATATGGTGTCAGGCACTCTTCCAGCATCTTTTCAGTTGTTCTGCATCTCACAAATGTTTTCTGTGTGATCCAAACATCTGAAACTTGGACTCGTCTGTCCATAACACTTTTTCCAATCTTCCTCTGTCCAATGTCAGTGTTCTTTTGCCCATCTTTATCTTTTCCTTTTATTAGCCGGTCTCAAACATGGCTTTTTCTTTGCTATTCTGCCCTGAAGGCCAGCATCCCAGAGTTGTCTCTTCACTGTAGACATTGACACTGGTGTTTTGCGTGTACTATTTAATGAAGCTAAAACAGTAGAGAAGAGACAAGCCGGGGTTCGTCCGCGCTAGACCACAAGGAACCAACTGGAGATGCAAGCAAACCTTTATTCACACTCAAGGGTATTCTAACCATCCTTTAGCCTACTTACACAGTTAGCGAGCACAAAGTACATAAGAACACTGGAGTGATGGTTGTTTGAAATGGGCCTCTATACACCAATGAAGATACTGCATTACAAACCAGACGTTTGCAGCTAGAGTAGTAATTTACCACATTTACAATCTATCGAGTGTATTTCTGAATCATGCAATCTTAGCTTCATTGGAAAAAACTGTGCTTTTCTTCCAAAAAAAAAGGAGATTTCTAAGTGACCCTAAACTTTTGAATGGTATTGTATTGGGATAAGGTCTTGGAAAGGGGAAAACGCCTTTAACGGTACCTTAAGTCTAAACTTACTGTATAGGAAGCAAGATATGGGAATTATAAGATTTATAATTATGTAATAAAATCAGAAATTAGTGCTATTCTGTATATATCTGTTCCATGATAAAAACACAGCAAGAGGCAACAGTGAAAATAAATTTGCTTAGGGTCACACTTTTTTGCAGTAAAGGCTTGAATACTCTGACCAATCTTCTAAAAAAAATGACCATTATAAAAAAAAAAAAAAAATCATTTAAATGATTTTAACTTGATCAATAGTGCTGTCAAATAGTTTTTGGTGGCACATTTGAAAAATGTCATTGCATGTTTTATGTTTTGTTTTTACCGGTGCCACTGGTAGGCAAAAATGACTCTCTAACTCGACTATAAGCATCATATGGGTGGAAAAAGAAATCAGAACCTCAGGAATGACTTTTTAGGCATCTGATCATTTGGCAGTATATTCAAAGGTTGTCCTGTTTTAAGAGTAACCCGGATAGCAATACAGGCTGTAGCAGACAATGCAACCCCCTAATATACATTTATATGCAATTTTAAACCTGAATTAAATTTGAAAAGTTTGTGACAACATTTTACAATCCAAACTGTATTCATTGTTTAATAGACCTTATACCTTATGAGATGGATGTACTTAAACTTCTATTAATGGAAAACAATATAACCCTTTTTTCACAGCTCATTTTTTAAATAAGAATTTTAAAATGTGCTGCAGAAAATATGCTTACTTTAATATCAGGATTATAAAGCAATTCGCACATGAATTTGCAAAGTATGTACATCAGGGATAAGAGATCTATTTAAAGGGAATCTATCAGCAGGGATTTGCTATGTAATCTGATAAAAGTGATGTGTCACATACTAGGCTCTGCATTATTTCAAAGAAATCAGTAACAAAACCAGTGTTTATGAGTTAGAGAATATTTGTAATGGACTAGTTGTCTCGTGACACCTAGTCCTCCTGCTCTGAGAAAACCCGCCCCCACCACGGATTAGCAGCTTTCTATCAATGTACTGTGTATACAGAAAGTTGGTAGGGCAAAGTTTTATGGAGCTCAGTATTCAGAGCACTGCTAGAGCTCCAGCAGTGACAATGGATTGTATCAAAATGACACATGCAGACCAATAATGACACTAGAATCAGGGACTCAACCTTATAGTGTTCTCCCTTGCCATTTACTATTCACAGGACATAAATAACATAGATTTTAAATAAAACTGAAGCAAACCTGAAAAATTCCATGAAGGAAAATCCATATCCATGCTGTTCTGCAATCCCAGCACATACAACATTTGCTGATGCCCCAATTAATGTTCCATTTCCTGCAAGTAGAGAACATGTTCAGTATATCAATAGAAATAAATGAGTGGTTCAAGCCAATTATATAGAAAACGCCTAATTCCATCCTCTCAAGCATGAATACGTATTCTATTAATTTACTAATTTGACTTCTTGTAATGCAATTGAACACAATGAATAATCACTAAAGAAAAAGAGCTTTATTTATAGCAAATTCTGCATTCTTGAGGCTTAAGGGGCCTTTACACATAGCAATATCGCTAGCGATATCGCTAAAGCGTCAACGATTTTGTGATGCAGCAGTGATATCGCTATGTGTGATACTTACCTCCGACCGGCTCCCCCGCTGTCTGTCGTTGATCGCGCAGGTCCATTTCTCGTCAGGCGCTTCCTGCTGGGCTTCCTGCTGGCGCCGACGAGCGACGCATGGACGTGGGCGGGAGGACGTTAGGATCGCCGCGTCTGAAAGGTAAGTACTGACCGCTGCTGCGTCGCTACATCGCTGTCAGATCTGCCTGTGTGGCAGCTCACTAGCAACCATTTAGCGATGCACCAGCAATCCTGACCGGGTCGTATCGTTGTTGGGATCGCTGGTGCATCGCTAAATGTAAAGGGGCCTATACTGCTTATATCAAACAAGCTGTGAAATCCTGACAAGGTACCGGAACTACATCCTTATTGATTCATTTTTTTCTGTCCTTTTACACAAACCATATAACCTAATCTAGAATAGTTTGGCAAGATAAGGATTTTCCTGTGCCCGTGAGAATATCCTTTTAGCACTTGGAGAGTGGGGTTTAATCCATATAGTCAGTGTGACAATATAGAAGATTGATGAAAATCTATCAAAACTGTCTAAAAGATCATTTTTGTTACACATTACAATCCATACCAGAGCAGCTTTCATTTAACCAAAGCAGTTAAAGAAGTGAAGGTCGAGTTCTCATTAGATACTTTTTCTTTTTAACAATTTAAAAAAAATGAGGCCTACCTAGACAGGAAATTAATAGATGTTATAAATATAATCAGGTGGGGTAAGATAATTTAAACCAGTAAAAGTGAAAAATTTACGGAAACCAAATAAAACTTTTGGAAAGCTTACACATAAATATTGTGCTTCACAAATAATTGATAGATATAAATTTTATTTTTGCCTTGGATTCTATGTTTTATGGCTGCTCAGTTGTATAGTCTATACCACAAGCAACAATATTGAGCAACAACATCTAAAAATAAAAATGCCTGTAGTGCTGTTTGTTATGAAATTCCATAATTTTGCTATAGATTTTTGACCAACATCTATCCATTTTTGGGCACATAACATTTTTTGATCGCTTTCCATAACAATTTTTGAGAAACAGAATGAAATTTTTTTTATGCCATTCACGAAATTTTATAAGTTATAAGGCAGCTTTATTCTTGGGGTCAGTATGATTACAACAATAACACATTTATATTTTTTTTTTCATGTTTTGCCGCTTTTATACAGTAAAAACAATTTTACAGGAAAAAAAAATTGTTTTTGCATCTGTATATTCTGAGAGCTGTAATATACAGCTGTATGGTTGCTTATTTTTTCCACGACAAGATAACATTTTCAGCTACACCATTTTTATATAGATTTATCTTTTTTTATTGCGTTTTACTGCAATTTTGTTCTGGCGATATGATAAAAAATGATAAAGCATAGTATTTTTGCCAGGTTTTACTATACATACAGTATATATATTTATTTTATTTAATTTTTTATAGTTCACTGAAGGGGTTAAATAGTGACAGTTTTATATTTTGGACAGTTCCGGATGCAGTGATACCAAATGTGTATTTTTTTTATGGGAATTTAACTTTAATCAGCCTAATCGCTGATATACAGTCATGGCCAAAAGTATTGACACCCCTGCAATTCTGTCAGATAATATTCAGTTTCTTCCTGAAAATGATTGCAAACACAAATTCTTTGGTATTATTATCTTCAATTAATTTGTCTTAAATGAAAAAACACAAAAGAGAATGAAGCAAAAAGCAAAACATTGATCATTTCACACAAAACTCCAAAAATGGGCCGGACAAAAGTATTGGCACCCTCAGCCTAATACTTGGTTGCACAACCTTTAGCCAAAATAACTGCGACCAACCGCTTCCGGTAACCATCAATGAGTTTCTTACAATGCTCTGCTGGAATTTTAGACCATTCTTCTTTGGCAAACTACTCAAGGTCCCTGATATTTGAAGGGTGCCTTCTCCAAACTGCCATTTTTAGATCTCTCCACAGGTGTTCTATGGGATTCAGGTCTGGACTCATTGCTGGCCACCTTAGAAGTCTCCAGTGCTTTCTCTCAAACCATTTTCTAGTGCTTTTTGAAGTGTGTTTTGGGTTATTGTCCTGCTGGAAGACCCATGACCTCTGAGGTAGACCCAGCTTTCTCACACTGGGCCCTAAATTATGCTGCAAAATTTGTTGGTAGTCTTCTGACTTCATAATGCCATGCACACGGTCAAGCAGTCCAGTGCCAGACGCAGCAAAGCAACCCCAAAACATCAGGGAACCTCCGCCATGTTTGACTGTAGGGACCGTGTACTTTTCTTTGAATGCCTCTTTTTTCTCCTGTAAACTCTATGTTGATGCTTTTGCCCTAAAAGCTCTACTTTTGTCTCATCTGACCAGAGAACATTCTTCCAAAATGTTTTAGGCTTTTTCAGGTAAGTTTTGGCAAACTCCAGCCTGGCTTTTTTATGTCTCGGGGTAAGAAGTGAAGTCTTCCTGGGTCTCCTACCATACAGTCCCTTTTCATTCAGATGCCGACGGATAGTACGGGTTGACACCGTTGTACTCTCGGACTGCAGGGCAGCTTGAACTTGTTTGGATGTTAGTGGAGGTTCTTTATCCAACATCCGCACAATCTTGCGTTTAAATCTCTTGTCAATTTTTCTTTTCCATCCACATCTAGGGAGGTTAGCCACAGTGCCATGGGCTTTAAACTTCTTGATGACACTGCGCACGGTAGACACAGGAACATTCTGGTCTTTGGAGATGGACTTGTAGCCTTGAGATTGCTCATGCTTCCTCACAATTTGGTTTCTCAAGTCCTCAGACAGTTCTTTGGTCTTCTTTCTTTTCTCCATGCTGAATGTGGTACGCACAAGGACACAGGACAGAGGTTGAGTCAACTTTAATCCATGTCAACTGGCTGCAAGTGTGATTTAGCTATTGCCAACACCTGTTAGGTGCCACAGGTAAGTTACAGGTGCTGTTAATTACACAAATTAGAGAAGCATCACATGATTTTTCGAACAGTGCCAATACTTTTGTCCACCCTCTTTGTTATGTTTGGTGTGGAATTATATCCAATTTGGCTTTAGGACAATTCTTTTTGTGTTTTTTCATTTAAGACAAATTAAATGAAGATAATAATACCAAAGAATTTGTGTTTGCAATCATTTTCAGGAAGAAACTGAGTATTATCTGACAGAATTGCAGGGGTGTCAATACTTTTGGCCATGACTGTAATGCATATTGCAATGCATTGCACCAGAGAGACACCAGTGAGACACTGACAATCTTATTTGCAGATTTAGACTAAATTTGTATTTTGACTATTTTACGTCTAGATTTTGGCATGCAGATGTAAAAAATGCATTTATTTTAAACTGATTAAGCAGATTTCAAACTAAATATAGTTTCTAAATGCTGCAAAGATACAAAAGATACTAGATTTTTTGAGGCTTGGATTGAATCTTATTTAGGGCATTGCAGATAAAAAGATTAATATATACAGAATTTCTTCTTTTTTGGAACTGCAGTACGTCAAATTACCAGTGACCCAGGTTTTCTGTAGCCTGAAGGCATCCTCTGTTCATGAGCATTAAGCGATTCAGTGTTCTGAATGTTATTATATTGGAAGTACATTTTTTTTAAAGTATCAAATGCAAAATCAAGGATAATTCCTGCTGTCTAAAGAGCTGACTACTGCACCTGCTATTAAATATTACTTTTTCTTAACAGTAAAAGATGCAAGTTTTAATTGCACAGGAGATTACTCCTAAAACAAAGAAACATTCATTTAATACAAGGCAAATGCTTTGTTATTTTAATACAAATTACACTCATGTAAAATAATTAAGAAAAATTAACTTTTCAATGCAGTAGATCATAAAATCAAGGATTTTCACTTACACTATAGAATGCATGCAAATCATTTAAGGCAATTGGCATTATGCATTTAAGTTAGATCTTTGGACTCCCTTCTTACTAAAGTAACTATATCACAATACAGTACATGCTATTCAAATAATTTCTTTATAAATCAAAATGAGGCACATAAAGATGCAATACGCGCCTACTGCACATGCAGCTACGATCACAAGCCCTTTAAAAGCATAGCTTTCCTCCTAGATTTAATACAATATTGAATATAGAAAACAAAAAAATAAAATGACATACAAATTATGCTAGTTTATACTGCATGACTTTACCACTTTAACAACTTTGTTCCTTTACTAACAATTGAGGAATTGGATTTTATAAGACCATACTAGTGTAAAATCTTTGCCTGTACTCGCTTTTCTTCCATTTAACAATCAGACTTCTGACAGGTAGCTGGTGGGTTAATTCCTAATATTGCGTTTAATGACCTCCCTGCTAAGAACTTTGGATTAAGTCTTAGGCCGGTTTCACATTAGCGCATTTTATGAGCACGCACGGCCGGGGGTAGCTCCGCCCCTGATCCGGCTCTCTGCCCGGCGTGCCCGCCCCTTGCCTGTAGCGCCGCCTCCTAGCGGACGGCGGCGCCTGCGATCGGCGCACCCTATCTTTAGCATAGGGTGCGCCGATCGTGCGCTAGTTGCGCTTTGACCTGCGCTGCGCACTTTTGACGGTGCGCCGTGCGCGCCAAAATCAAACTTTTCGGATTTTGGCGCGCACGGCGCACCGTCAAAAGTGCGCAGCGCAGGTCAAAGTGCAACTAGCGCACGACCTGCGCACGATCGGCGCACCCTATGCTAAAGATAGGGTGCGCCGATCGCAGGCGCCGCTGTCCGCTAGGAGGCGGCGCTACAAGGAAGGGGCGGGCACGCCGGGCAGAGAGCCGGCTCGGGGGCGGAGCTACCCCCGGCCGTGCGCGCGCATAAAATGCGCTAATGTGAAACCAGCCTTACACTATTTAAACCTCTGCTTTCAGTACCACTTATAGGCATACCCTGACCCTGGTTCAGTTCTAATTCTTATGCTTCCTTGATTCTACATATGATATCTCATCATGGACATCAGCTTATGGTTTGACTATTCTATTGCTTCATGATTTTTTTTTTACTAACCTGTCCTATTGCAACTGACCCAGTTTCTGACCATCCTCTGCCAATCCGCTTTTTTGGCCAACAGCTGCTCTGTAGTCTCAACCCAAGTTACTCTGCATATGTCCAGATTGCTGTATAGAGGTTAAAAAGGTGAAGACCAGGTTTCTCCTGAACCTGCTAAACATTGTAACTGGCACAAAGCCTTTTTATGGAAGCCATTTTAATGAAGTCAGCCTTCCACTGACTAGTTACAACTAGTAACCAAAATGGCTTAAAAAGGTAGAGATGAGCAGATTGGAGAATTCAGTGAAGCAAAATTTCAATCAAAAGATTTTTGATTTGCTGCAAATTAATATAGTTGTGATACATAGTGATATGTTTTTACAAGTCATTCAAAAAATGATCTCTATTTATGAAGACATAAAAAGGTTTATGGCTTTGAATCAGAAATATTAATGGTAGTGGGGAACGGGAAGCCGCATGGTAGAGAATTAGGACTCTGCAGACACGGAGATGCGTGACCACGCAGGGCCAGCAACAGTACAGTCTAGCACTATAAAACACAATGGTTAGCCAGGAGATGTGTTGCTGACATGGCTGTGCAGTGACTGTGGAAGAAGCTGTACAGTGTTGAATTTGAATGGAGCATGTAAAGAGACTGTGGCCAGCAGCAAACATACAGTGTAGTACTGTAAAACAGTAGGAATCCAAGAGATATATGGATACCATGGCTATGCAGTGGAAGAAGGCATACAATATAGAAATAGGATGGGGAAGGCAAAAAGAAGAGTGGCAATAGCAGACCCATTACAATAAAGATGAAATGATGGACAGGGGGTTGATGCCAAGTGGACTGTGAGCCATAAGCTGACAACAGTCAAGCAGTTGGTATGGAAACTGAATTATTGGCATCAGTCATAAGTTAACAAAAATAAGCACTGAACTATTTTGGTAAATGATAGGTTTTCCACCCTTGAGGAGGAAAACCTGGTTGGTTTGGGTGTGACAAAGCTATCAGCTGCGCTGAACACCTGTTCTGCTATTTATGTATTGTCATGTTCCTGCCACTCGTTCAGTCTGTTGACCCAAAAGACCATCAATTCAAGCAGCAACTGTTCAGCATCAGCACCAGTATCAACACTACAGGACTCTGATTAGCTAAACTGTGCACACACAGGCCTGGATAATTGATAACTGTGCCAGTCCTTTTGTAACCTCTGATGAGGTAATGCGGCCAGTCAATCACAGCAATGCTATTACCAAGATGGCTACAGCATTACAAGGGCTGGCAGGCAATCCACACATGCTTATTGGTTATGCAATAGATGCCAAACATGCGGAACAGGAACTCTAGCTTCAAATTAGAGCACCAGCCAATGGTCATTGAATGCTGAACACATCAAAGGTCCCAGATACTCGAGTGATATCTGAATATTACCGATCATGTTCTCTGATCCCTAAGAGAGTTTAAATGAATAATGATTAGAGAGGTCGGACACCTGGATGTTTAGGTCCAGCTGAAGAGATCGAGTTTGGGTATCAGAACAGTACCCTATCCCGGACACCATTCTCCTGTGCAGTAAATAAATCTTTTAAAAAAACACAGTGTGGGTTCCCTCGCACTTTTGATAGCCAGTCAAACAAAACTTACAGCTGGGTGCTGCAACCTTCAGCTGTCAGCTTCAGCAAGGTTGGTTATCAAAATAGTGATGTCCCCATGCCATATTTTTTAATTATTTAAATAATTTTACAAAATGGTGTGGGGTCCACTCATTTTTGATAACCAACCTTGCTAAAAGCTCACAGCTGGGGCTGGTATTCTCAGGCTGGTAAACGGCCATGGATGTTGCCTCCTCCAGCCTAAAAATAGCAGCCCGCAGCCACCCAAAAAAGGTGCATTTATTAGATGCGTCAATTCTGGTGCTTTGCCCAGCTCTTCACACTTGCCCTGTAGGGGTGGCAAGTGGGATTCATATTTGTGGGGTTGATGTCACCTTTGTATTGTCAGGTGACATGAAGCCCACAGATTAGTAATGGACAGGCGTCTGTAAGACACCTATCCATTACTAATCATATAGTTATATGGTAAATAAAGATACAGCCAGAATAAAGTCTTTTATTTGAAATTAAACAAAACACTTTTACTTTTTTATTTAAAAATAACAAACCCAGTTATACTTACCAGTTTTGGCCCATACAAGTTATGGCCATCACCTTTCAGGACTGATATATACCATTCTATAATGCTATATATCTGCCCCCAACCTGACCTGTAAGAGAAGAAAGATCGCTTATACTAGCCTGTGATGTGGTGGAGACTTTGTGGATGATCCAAGGATGCGTCATCCATACGAAGCAAGAAGGAGGACGTCATCACAAGTAGATGGGAGGAGCCGAACCAAGAAGAGCAACACCTCTTGGACCAGACCACCACGCAGACGAGTATAATAAAAGTGATTTTTCTTCTCTTAAAGGTTGGGTTGAGGGAGATAAACAGCATTATAGAATGCTATATGTATCAGTCCTGAAAGGTGGTGGCCAAAACTTATATCGGCCAAACCTGGTGACAGATTCCCCCTTTAATATTGACTTTTTTTTCTTTTACAGAATTTCTATTAATTGAATAACTACTTTAATGTTTTGCTAGTTTTTATAGTCATGCAATGATTCAACTGTACATTTTATGAAATTTGTATAAGAAAATCTAAACCATGGAGAGAGATTAATTCTCAGCAGTATTAGTTCATAACTTGTGAAAAGAAAGAATAAGTTATAAATCAGGAAGTCGGGAATTATATAGCCAAAATACTTGTTACAGTAATATTAAAATGTATGTTCTATATCTTACCTCCAAAACAAGCTCCAATGGCGAGGGCAAAAATAAGTGGCTGAATTGGAAGATCAACATCTGCATCCTGGCTTAAGTTTATTAACACTGGAATCTATGAAGAGAAAAAGCAATGTACAGTTTTGAATTACGGATTCAAAGATACAAAAGTAACAAATTATCTGAATTAATAATGGTTAAAAAGTACAAATAAGCATGAATCCTGGCCAGTCTCAAGGCCCTGTCACACACAGCGAGATCGCCAGCGAGATGGCTGATTTTGTGAAGCCACAGCGATCTCGCCAGTGATATCGCTGTGTGTGACATGTATCAGCGACCGGCCCCCTTGCCGGGTATCGCTGATTGCACTTGAACATCCTGGGACATTTTATGATCGTTGACCTCCCGCTGGCCAGCACGCATTGCTGCGTGTGACAGCGAGAGACCAACGATCAGCGACGCTGGGAGCTGGTTTCCAATGGAAACAGTGGGTATCTAAGAGTCACGCGGCTCTTAGATACCCACTGTTTACCTTGGATACCAGCTTGCTCGCTGGTCCTGATCGCTGGTGGGTCTGTCTATGTGACAGCTCACCAGCGATCAGCTAACTATGTCCCAGCGATCCCATCCACGTCGGATCGTGGGTGGGATCGCTGGGACATTGATGCGTGTGACGGGGCCTTCATACTCAGATTAGCTATAAATCCATGACTACTTATCAAATTTTTTTTTTTTAACCTGGTATATACTCAATTATTTGTTTTATCGCCAATATCTTTTCTCTTCTCCACATTTACTATTGTTTGCCTTTGTATGAGAATTAGTAATACAGTATGATGTATATTGTGTAATACACAAAATATAGTCAGATAAGACATCAATCAAACCCAGGCATGTGTCCTGACCCATCTAACTATTTGGATGAATTAAAACAAAGTTCATATCTGCTGGAAATTGTCAACTCTGATTTTCTACTTTAGTTGAATACTAAGCAAAAAAAAAAAACAGATGTTGAAGGTAAAAGGGAGGACTTTGTGAAACAGGGATCCTTCCTGCAGAATAATATAGTATACAGTTGTGCTGAAATGTTTACATACCCTGCAGAATTTTTGCTTTCTTGGCCTTTTTCAGAGAATATGAATGATAACACCTTTTTCTCCACTCATGGTTAGTGGTTGGGTGAAACCATTTACCCCATATCCGCCCCATGTCTTAATACCGTGTATTGTCCCCTCTAACTTCAATTTCAGCTTGAAGTCTTTTGTGGTAGTTGTGGATGAGGTTATTTATTTTCGCATATGGTAAAGCTGCCCACTCTTATTGGCAAAAAGCCTCCAGTTCCTGCAAATTCCTGGACTGTCTAGTGTGAACTGCGCACTTGAGATCTTCCCAGAGTGGCTCAATGATATTGAGGTCAGGAGACTGAGACGGCCTTTTCAGAACCTTCATTTTGTTCTGCTGTAGTTAATGACAGGTGTACTTGGCCTTGTGTTTTGGATCATTGTCAAGTTGAAAAGTTCAAGTACTTCCCATGTGCAGCTTCTGGGCTGATGATTGCAAATTTGCCTCCAGTATTTGCGGATAACGTGCTGCATTCATCTTTCCTACAACTATGACCAAGTTTTCTGTGCCTTTGTAACTCCCACATCCCCAAAACATTTGCAATCCACCTCCATGCATTACAGTAGGAATGGTGTTCCTTTCATCATAGACATTGTTGACCTTTCTCTCCAAAGGAACATTTATGTTTTTGGCTAAAAAGTTCAATTTTGGTCTCATCACTCCAAATTACCTTGTTCCAGAAGTTTTGAGGCTTTTTTTCTGTTCTGGGTTGCCTATTGTAGGCAAGATACTTTGTGGCATTTGTGCAGTAATGGCTTTCAAATGGCGACGCAACCATGCAGCCCATTTTTCTTCAAATGCCTCCTTACTCCTTATTGTGCATCTTGAAACAGCCACACTGCTAGTTTTCAGAGTCCAGTATTTCAGCTGATGTTATTTGTTGTTTTTTTGTTGCATCCTGAACAGTTTTCCTGGCAGTTGTGGACAAAGTTTTTGTTGGTCTACCTGACTGTGGTTTTGTGTTTACAGAGCCCCTGATTTTCCATTTGTTAATCACAATTTGAATGCTGCTGACTAGCATTATCAATTCGTTGGATATCTTTTTGTATCCTTTTCCTGTTTTATACAGTTCAACTACCTAGTCCTGTAGAGTCATTGACAATTCTTTTGCTTTCCCCATAACTCACAATCCAGAAATGTCAGTGGATGGAAGAAAGATGCAAGAGTCTGTTTGGATCCCAGAAACTCACTCAGCTTTTATGCACACACACTGATTACAAGCAAACAGGTCACAGGTGAGGGTGTTACCTTTGGTAGCCATTCAAACCCCTTTGTGTCAACTTCTGTGCATATTATCAGGACAAAATCACCAGGGTATGTGAACTTTTGATCAAGGTCATTTGGATGTTTTGGGTTGTCATTATGATTTCAAAAGAGAAAACACAGTAGTGTAACAACAAATGACTTCACTCAACCACTAACCGTGAATGGAGAAAAAGTTTTGGTGTTATTCATATTCTCTGAAAAAAAGGCCAAGAAAGCAAAAATTCTGCCGGAGTATGTAAACTTTTAAGCATAACTGTATGCCATTTTTATTCTAAACTGTTTAATTAAACTGTTTTGAAGTTTAAATACTCGTGGGATAGAGGAACCAAGAGTAGCAAGAAGGATCAGAGGTCATGTCACAAATCTATACAGAATTACTATTTACATTTCTGAGTATTGTCATATGCTATAGCTTATTATCCTGGAACGAGAGTCAGAGTCATCACTTGCATTTATTGTCAAGTCATTTTTATTGTTTGTCTTGGAGCATCTTTTGGGATTTCTGTGCCAATTTTTTCAAAGAGGCATATTCGGTTCATTAAGTTTTTACAAAATCAAAAATCTTCATTTTTTGTCTCGCCTTTTTACAGCAAAAATGCCAAAATTACAGCAAAAAATAAAAATCATATATAAATAAAATCATGCCATGTGAGCAACAGAGAACATATGCGCAAAGATGTAGCAACTTTGCAAAAAGTCACATTTGGGGAAACAGATGAAAAAATACCTGAAAATTCCAAACTTTGTCGCATTAGCGAACATATAGAAGTTAAAAAAAACAAAAAAACACAAAATAGACAAAGTGCAAATTAAATGGAATACATAATAGGCAAAAAAATGCCAAAAATTAGAGAAAAAGAAAAAAATATCGGTCCCATAATGACTATTGCTTGCTGGACTTCGTGCCACTAAGTGCCTTAGTCTGAACACCATTATTTCCTATGAAATTATATTGTGTTCCAATCCAGCATGCCTGGGAAGAATAAAAAAAAAGTCTATTGTGACGGCAATTTTGAAAAGTCACATTCATACTATGTAAAAAAAATATATAAATGACAAATCTGAACATGCACCAATTTTGAAAAAAATGAATTTATATTACATTTTCTGGTATGAATAAGTGTTTGAACAGAAGCCTTGCAATATATATTCAGTGTTTCTATCTTGACAATGTAAAGAAGTCCTGATTCGCATCTAAAAAATAATAAGAAAATTGAATGCCTGTCAGCATATCCTCATTTATATTAAAAAATGTTGTGCCCTTGGAAGAACAAAAAATATAGAAGCCGACAAGCCGATGATTGCAATGTTGCCATTCATTAACCAATATCAGTTATGTTGAAACTTGTCTCAAGGACCCAGAAATAGATTACACATAAAAAAATCAGCTGTAGCAAAGACAAGACAGCAAATCACAGCTGACATTGAAATACAACCTTTAAGCCAGCTTTGAGTACATGAACCATTTCATTGTTTTTTTTGAACATAAGAAAGGAAACAGAATAGGGTAACATATAATTAAAGGAAATCTGTCACCAGGTTTTTGCTATGGAATCTGACAGCAGATAAAGATGGGAACAGAAATGTTGGTTCCAGTGATGTATCACTTAGTTTAATTGGCACAACAGTTGTGATAGAATCACAGGTTTCCCTGCTAGAGTTCTAGCAGAATATACAATGTTGAGCCCTGTGTCACCAATTATCACATATTTACATTGTACACAGAAAGCTGCTCATCTCCAGCTGCAAAAACACTGATTTCCTTGAAACAGCACATCACAGCCTAGCAAGTGACACATCACTGGACTTGGCATCTTTGCTCCTATGACATTCTGTAATCAGATTACATCACAAAAACCTGCTGACAGATTCCCTTTAATTGGAACAAGAGCATTTATTTGATCGGAGTTAAATTCTACTAGAATTTTGCAAAAATTCATGTCCAAACTGTGGATTTTTTGTAATTTGCTTCAATGTGGATTCAGCAAACGACTGGATAGTTGAATGACAAAGGGTCAATAAAAGGTTGCAAAAAAGTGAGGTGAATATTAAAAGTGAGTATACGTATCTTCTTTAGTATTTATATATTGCATTTATTATGCCTTGGGATATGGAGTGACCCCAGAGAATAATTAAAGATATTCAATTCATGAAAACAAAACTTTACCTAGATCTTTTTTGAGGAAATTGATTTCACAACAATCTGCAAACCCACATATTGGTAGATCCGCTTGACTTTATTAGTTATCAATAAACAAAATGATCTGAGCCTATGCCTTCATGCGCTGCTGCACAGGTTTTGATGAGTGCCTTATGTATGGAGCAATTTTTCATGTACGTCAACCCTGATGCAGAAAAGCTTTTATGAAAGAAATGGTTATAAAAAAACTTTTGAAAAGACACAAATTACTTGTGCAATGTGACACCGAGCAAAAGTTTTGCAGGTTTTGGCATTTTCATGCCATTTTTAGCCAGCTCTGACAAAGTGATCAGAGCTGGGAAGACGTGGGGCATGGCAACATCCCCTCATCAAACTCATGATTAGTGGTGGCGTACCTCACTCCACAAATCTTACTCCAGTTCTTGACTGAATTAAAGTTTGTGTTGAGGCACACATTAGTTTGCACTTCACCTGATTCTTTAAGAGGCCTTGCACAACACCTCAGCCCCTCAAGATTTTCGTGAGAATCACCGGTCTTGATGAATTGGGGCCTTAAATTCAGCTAACTCACATGAGAACAGCATGATGTAGTCAAAGAGAAGCTGAATCCAACAATTTATCACTTTGTTTACTGGGTGCAGTCATTCTGACACAATCAGAGCTTTTAGATTTAGAATGAAGTAAAGCTGAGAAAGCTGCCCCAACCCACACCAGGCGCTGTATGCGCAAAGTCCATAGACAGCGTGGTGCTTAGTTGAAGGAATAGTCCAAGCAATGTTAATCTTTTAGTGACAAAACCTTGAAAGTCATTAAACAGTACTTTGACCAGTGACACAGCCACTAAGGGTCCCGATTCACATAGTGACGGACGCACCAGCGATCCCGACAACAATATGACCTGGTAAGGATCGCTGGTGCATCGCTACATGGTCGCTAGTAAGCTGTCAAACAGGCAGATCTCTTCAACGATGCAGCAATGATACGGCGATCCATATAACGACCTCGGCGGTCGTTGGTACCTTGTCACACAGCAGCTTTTCTGACGACTCACGCCTGCGTCCCCAACGAGGTCACTCGTCGACGTCAAACACAGCGATGCATGCTGGCCAGCGGGACACCAGCGATCAAAAAATGGCCCAGGACATTTGAGCACGATCAGAGATATCCAGCGAGGGGGGCCGGTCGCCGCTATGTGTCACATGTAGCGAGATTGCTGTCCCGTCACAAAATATTTATGTTTCAGCGATCTCGCTAACGATCTCGTTATGTGAGATGGGGCCTTAATTCTGTGCTTCAGCCTCTATCTCCTGCGGTCTTCAGATTACATAGAAAAATCCTCCTGCAAAATTGCCTTTAATGCTTTTAGGAGTGAATGCATCAGTACATACATCACTGATGGAGCATTCTAGCATAGTTTTAATAGAAAATATATGATCTGGGCCCATAATGAAGTACAATAAAGAGCTGTGCACGGGTTGCTAATAATTGAAGCCACTGCTCTTCTTTTTAAAGTGTGAAAAGATTTTGCCTTTCATTAAGGCCATAATATTGCTAAGTACAGTGAACTTTCAAAATAGACCCAATGAAGGAGATTTATCAACCCTAGAAAAAAAAAGAATCTGGTTCTTGCAAACTGATAGCATCTGGACTGCTTTTTCACATTGAAGTCTTCAGAGGCTGGACAGACATCTGTCTGGGATGACTTAGCGAATCCTGCTTTGAGCAGGGGTTTGGACCAGATGGCCCAGGAGGTCCCTTCCAACTCTACGATTTTATGATTCATTAGCGCTGCAATAGGCATTCTAGAGGAAAGTTTCAATGCCCCAATCTTCCCAATATTATATAATATTACTCAAAGTGACCACTCTGCTCATTCTTCTTGAACTCTCTGCAGCTTTCAACACTGTTGACCACCATCTCCTACTCTCTATGCTCCACTTTATCGGCACAGCTCTCTCATGGTTCTCTTCCTATCTTTCTGACCACTTCCTCAGTGTATCGTTCGCTGGCTCCATTTTTCTTCCTCTCACTATTGGGGTCCCTTAGGGTTCAGTCCTTTGCCCTCTTCTCTCTCAACACAGCCCCAATTGGACAGACCATCAGCAAATTTGGCTTTCAGTTCCAGTTTCGAACATCATGACCGCTCTATATCTGAAACTCATCCTTTCCAAAACTGAAGTACTTCTGCTCCCGCCATATCCAAACCTCCCTAAAGTGGACATCTCCCTCTCTGTGTGTGTCACCACAACAACGCCTGGGCAGCAGATCTATTTAACACCAATCTTTCCTTCATCTCCTACATGCAATCTCTTGCTTGCTCTTTTCGCTAGCACCTAAAGAACATCTCTAGAATCCTCCCCTCTCTCACCATGAAAGCAAAGCCCTCACTGTTGCCCTGATCCACTCTTGACTTTGCTATTGTAATTCTCTGTTAATTGGCTATCTCATGCACAAATTATTTTTAACATGCCATTTTATGAACACTTGCAAAAAGTTTCAAAACATTGCTGTTCATTTTTTCGGCAAGGTAGTTAATTTGCTGCATGCCCACATATAAATAGTAAGACCATATACCACACAAGCAACAGCTGGACTCAGTCAAGTTTATTTAAAGCCTTTAAGAATAGATAAAAACGTTATCAATTATGTAACTCTATGCCTGACCCAAAAGAGAATGTAATAGAAGGTAGTAAGTGAACTGTTACTTCAGTGACAGCAAGTGCCCCATCATCATTTTGTGCTTCATTTTTTCTGAAAATGCTGAACATCGTAAATATGGAAGATGTGGGCTCCAGAGTGTAAAAACCTATGCTAGGAATATTTCACTTTAGGGCATTCAGATTGCTCTGCTATTACTGGAAGCACATTGCTATAGTGCGGCTATTTATGCCAAATAAGTGAAAGTATTGATGAGCAAGTAACATGACAGCCTTCAAAGAAAATCTTGAAATAATGAGCGGTGTATTTATACTAGTATGCTAGTTATGTCCAAACTGCAGAAAAGCTTATCAAACAAATAACTGCATGAAAAAATATTTATAGTTTATTAATGATCCAATTTTGTATTCCAGTACTTTGACTCATGTTTGGGGTAGAATAAAGCCTTAATGATTTTTTTGCTCCTCTATTAATGCGTTATTATTACAGGTCTTTATAAAGAGAGCACTTGCTGAGACAGGAACTAACACCCCAAAACATTGGTGAAAAGATATCGAGGGTGTACACTGTATCTTATGCTCCCCTTCCGAAAAGAGGGAAGAATAGGAAGCATTTAAGGAAACCAGGATGGATGAACACAGAACTTAAGCACATGCTAAAAAGGAAGAAAGAAATGTTTATAAAATGGAAAGAGGGAGTCATATCTAAAGAAGAATATAATGCTGTCTGCAGAACGTGCAGGGCACAAATCAGATTATCTAAAGCTGACAATGAATTGAGGCTTGCAAGAGACGTCAAAAGCAATAATAAAGGATTTTGGGGATATGTCAAAAATAAAAGAAACGTCAAAGATGCTAAAGGATTTTTACAGGATGAAAATGATGAAATGGTAAGACAGGATGTTGAGAAGGCCGAACTTTTAAATTCCTATTTTGCATCTGTTCTCTCTCAGAAAGGAAATGTAACATCAACTGTTCTTCACTGTCCTATTAAGGGAATAGAAGAATCCAGGATATCTATAAACAGAAATATAGTGAGAAAACACTTAGCTAAGGCTGGTTTCACATTTGCGTTTTTTAGCGCTGGAAAAAAATGCATATGTGCGCATGCGTTTTTTCCCCTATATTTAACATGGGTGCGCATACCTGCGCGCTTGTAAGCGCATGTATGCGATTTTCATGCGCTGCGTTTTTTTGGGGTGTGCGTTTGTATTTTCCAGACGCAGCATGTTGCATTTTTTGGCCCTGCAAAAAAGCGCATGCGCACATATGCGCACGTTTTGCACTAAAAATGGCCATTATAGCCTATGGATGCGCATATGTGCGCACTGGCATGCTCATGTATGCGTTTTTTTGCACATGCGTTTTTTTTTGTTAACCATGGAATTTAGGGGTTTGGGTTAGAGTTAGGGTTAGTTAAGGGGGTTTAGGGTTAGGGTTAGGGTCAGGGTCAGGGTTAGGGTTGGGGTTTGGGTCAGGGTTAGGGTTAAGTATGGTTTGGTTAAGGGTTAGGGTCAGGGTTAGGGTTAGGGTTAAGTATGGTTTTGTTAAGGGTTAGGGTCAGGGTTAGGGTTAAGTATGGTTTTGTTAAGGGTTAGGGTCAGGGTTAGGGTTAGGGTTAGGGTCAGGGTTAGGGTTAAGTATGATTTGGTTAAGGGTTAGGGTCAGGGTTAGGGTTAGGGTTAGGGTCAGGGTTAGGGTTAGGGTCAGGGTTAGGGTTAGGGTTAGGGTTAGTTAGGGTTTAGTATGATTTGGTTAAGGGTTAGGGTCAGGGTCAGGGTTAGGGTTAGGGTCAGGGTTAGGGTTAGTAAAGTCATGGTTTGGGTTAGTGTGAGGGGCCACCTAATGTTGGAAAAAAACGCAAACGCGGTAAAAACGCACTAAAAACGCATACAAACGCATAAAAACGCTGCGTTTTTTTCATGCATGCTCATAAAAATGCTTGAAAAAACGCAGCAGTTGTATGCTTTTGTATGCGTTTTTTCAATGCGTTTTTTTGCGGGAAAAACGCGCTGCAAAAAAAAGCAAGTGTGAAACTAGCCTAACCTAAATGAATTCAAGTCTCCAGGTCAAGATGAATTACACCCCAGAGTACTGAAGGAGATAGCAGAAGACATTTTTGAACCCCTCTCTATAATCTTTGAAAATTCTTGGAGAACAGAAGTCCCAGAAGACTGGAGAAGAGCAAATGTTGTTCCTATCTTCAAAAGGGGAAGAAGGTGGACCCAGGCAACTATAGGCCTGTGAGTCTGACTTCTATACCAGGAAAGATCTTTGAACAAATTATTAAACAACATGTATGTAAGTACCTGGATAAGAATGAAGTGATTAAACAGAGTCAGCATGGGTTTTTAACTAATAAGTCATGTCAGACTAACTTAATTTCCTTCTATGACAGAATCACTGATTAGGTGGATCAGGGAAATGCTGTAGATATAGTATATCTTGACTTCAGCAAAGCATTTGACAAAGTATCTCACACAATCCTTATTGAAAAAATGATTATATATGGAATGGACAAGGCAACTGTTAGGTGGATTCATAACTAGCTTAGTGACCGGACCCAAAGAGTGGTCGTAAACAGCTGCACATCAAGTTGGAAGAATGTCTCAAATGGGGTACCACAGGGCTCTGTCCTGGGCCCTGTATTGTTCAACATCTTTATCAATGATTTAGATGAAGGAATTGAGGGTAAACTGATTAAGTTTGCTGATGACACAAAGCTAGGAGGGATAGCTAATACTAGAGGAGAGAGAGGATTCAAAAAGATATAAATAAACTGGAGCAGTGGGCAGCAACTAACAATGGTTTTTAACAGGGAAAAATGCAAAGTACTACATCTGGGCAATAAAAATGAAAAAAGCATATACAGAATGGCAGGAATAGGGCTAAGCAACACCACATGTGAAAAAGACTTGGGTATACTAATAGATCACAGACTGAATATGAGCCAACAGTGTGATGCAGCAGCAAAAAAGGCAAATACAATGCTAGGATGTATTAACAGAAGCATACAGTCTAGATCTTGTGAAGTCATTATTGCCCTCTACTCCTCTTTGGCCAGACCTCATCTGGAATACGGTGTCCAGTTTTGGGTGCCACATTTTAAAAAAAGGCATCAACAAACTGGAGCAAGTTCAGAAAAAAGCGACCAGAATGGTGACAGGTCTGCAAACCCTGTCTTATAAGGAAAGGTTGCAAGATTTGGGAATGTTTAGCTTGCAGAAGAGAAGACTGAGAGGAGACTTAATAGCTGTCTACAAATATCTCAAGGGCTGTCACATTGAAGAAGGATCATCTTTATTCTCATTTGCACAAGGAAAGACTAGAAGCAATGAGATGAAACTGAATGGGAGGAGACATGGATTAGATATTAGAAAAAACTTTTTGACAGTTAGAGTGATCAATGAGTGGAACAGGCTGCCACGGGAGGTGGTGAGTTCTCCTTCAATAGAGGTCTTCAAACAGAGGCTGGACAGACATCTGTCTGGAATTATTTAGCGAATCCTGCTTTGAGCAGGGGGTTGGACCAGATGGCCCAGGAGGTCCCTTCCAACTCTACGATTCTATGACTCTATTATGGTCGCATACATTCGGATGATGGAAACCTTGGGAAGCATTGTTGACAAAAAGACCAGAGAGACTCTGGTTTTTAAAAATAAAGCTTTCTTCATTGTAGAAATTGGGTAGAAGTGAATACAGATAACAGCAGGTACAATTCTTGCTATATAGAACTTTTTATGAATACTGTGTGTCACCACACTGGAATTCCATGATCAAAAATGTTAGCCAGGTAGCTAACATCTTTTACATTTAAGCCATATTTGCAGTTGATCTATTCATTAAATCTCAGTGTGTTGACGCATAGCGGCGTATATATTTGTATAATGACCATACATTCTGTATTTGTGCAACTGCATAATTAATATTAGTTTTGTGCCAGTCCTTTGTTCTCATTTATTTCATTTACATGTTCTCTATGTAAAAAAGGCAAGTAGGGGCACATAAATTAACAATTGTGAATCGGCTTCAAAATACAACACGTCTCTGGGCCCCTTATGCTTCCTCAAATGTTTTTACAATATGACTTCAGAGTGGTTCGAGTGCCCCTGTGAGATTAGTTCATTATCTCTTCATTGCAGCTTTATAGACCCAGCCAACATTTGGTTCTCTGTCCCTCCTTACTGTCCAAAGGTGGACTCTTACCAGCCCTCCAGTGACCACTGAACTTCCCAGAATCTTCAGGTTAATTGTCATGATACCAGTGCTGGGTGACCGGCACTTCTGGGGTTAATGTTCTGATCGCAGTGCAGACTCTCACCTGCACACCTGGGACCTATTAGGGTGGCCTCTCATTGGTTCTGGGGAGGCTTCTTATAGCCTCAGGAAGCTCCCATCCCCCGTCAGTTATACTTTCGCCCTTGGCATTGTGTGGTGACCCCTGAGTGTGTTAGTGCTGTATTCTCGTTGCTTGATTCCCTGTGTATGACTCGGTCTGTTCTCTGGATATCGCTTTGGATTCTGCTGGGTACCTTCTATGTCCGTTTGGTTTTTGATCTCTGCATGGCCCTGACTGTCCGTTCTGTCTCATCCCTGGTACTGTATTGATATCTTGTGTATGACCCTTGGCTTTGTCTGACCTTCCGTCTGTTTATCCCTCCTGTACCTCGCTTGCCTGGATTGTGCCTGACCTCTGCTTTGCCCGACTCTGAGTTTTCTTCCTCCTCTGAAAGCAGGATGCTAAGCCCCACCCCCTTGCAGTCACATGACCGTTCACATGACCGTAGGTCCTGTGCCGGCTTTCTAAATTTCTACATTCAGGTCCCATGCATCTTTATTGTCCGGCTGTTCTTGTCCCCAGGGGTCCCTACGGTGCGGGTGAGTCCCTGCTTAGAGGAGGCTGTACGCCAGCGCTGTCAGGACCCTGACATTTTAACTGACCATTAAGTTTTTTGGGGTTTTTTTATGCAGAGAGTTATGGATCCCACACAGTCTCTGGCTGACCGGATGAAAAGTCTGAGTCAGATGTTTCAGGGTTTATCTCTGGAGCAGCAAGCTCTGGCTTGTTCTCAGCAGCAGGTTTCTGAGACAGTGCGGGGGGCTCTAGCTGCTGGGTCTCTGGGGGCTGGGTCGAGTGATGTTGTGTTGGTGTCCCCAGAACCACCTGTTAAACTGCCTGACTTTTTTTCTGGAAACCAAAAGGAGTTCAGGGTCTTCATGGAGTGGTGCAAACTTTTTTTTAGTTTGAGACCACGTTCCTCTGGGGACGAAAGTCAGAAGGTTGGGGTTGTTATGTCTCTATTAAGAGGGTCCCCACAAGCTTGGGCTTTCTCCCTTCCTCCCACTGCCCCTGAGAGAGTGTCTGTGAATGCATTTTTTGAGGCCCTCGGGCACATTTATGATGAGCCTGACCGAGTGCAATTGGCAGAGGACATGGTGATGAGTGTCTGTTAGGGGAAACAATCAGCTGAGTGGTTTTTGTTCTGAGTTCTGCCGCTGGGCCGCAGAGGTCTCATGGAACGACGCCACACTCCGAGGATTCTTTCGCAGAGGCTTGTCCGAGCGGCTGCAGGATGCCTCGGCGTTACATCCCCCACCTAACTCTCTCGAGGACGCCATGACCCAGGCCGTCAGGATGGACCGCAGGCTGCGGGCCAGAGGGGTGATGCAGGTGGAAACTCCATTGTTCCCCAGTGGAAAAGAGACTTTCCCTGAGCTCATGGATGTAGGCGCCCTCTCCCTGAAGGATACGGAGAGGAAATGCCGGAAGGACAGGCAGTTATGCTTTTACTGTGGTAAAACGGGACATTGGAAAAGGGAGTGTCCTGATTGCCCGTCTTCAAACCCGGTCGGCGGGAAACGACTAGGCCTGGGTAGTCAATGGGGAGACTGCTCAGACCCTCAGGTACCCTTTTCCTTGTTTTCTAAAGTGTTACTGCCTGTGGAACTGTTTGTGGACGGTAGTTCTTTTTCCTCTACAGCCTTCTCATTGACTCCCAATTGGTCACACACTGCAAGATAGGGACAGTTAGGCTCAAGGTTCCAATCATGGTGATGGCCACTGACTCCTCTCCCCTCACTAAGGAGGGAATTCGCTTTATGTCTGACTTGTTTTCGCTCAGAGTGGGCGCAACTCATGTGGAAAACCTAAGTTGTTTTGTGCTGGACAATCTACCTGCAGGGTTGGTGTTGGGCATGCCCTGGTTACAACGCCATAACCCAGTTATTAACTGGAAAACGGGGGAGATTGTTCAATGGGGGTTTAATGATTTTGAGTTATGTGATAAATCCGCACTGCTGGTTGAACCTTTGTCTGTATCATCTGTCGAGCTGGAAGGTATTCCGGAATGCCTGAAGGACTTCGAAGATGTATTCTCTGCCACATAGACCCTTTGACTGCGCTATTGAGCTGGTCCCGGGGGCTAAATTACCTAAAGCCCGTCTGTTTAATTTGTCCGGTCCTGAGCACTTGGCTATGAAGGAGTACATTGCTGAAAGTCTGCGCAAAGGACACAGAGTACGTCCTTCAGTCTCACCTGTGGCGGCAGGTTTCTTTTTTGTAAAGAAAAAAGATGGCGGGTTACGTCCCTGTCTCAACTTCCGGGAGCTTCATCAGATTACTGTACGGAATACGTACCCCCTTCCATTGATTCCCGATTTATGTAACAAACTATCAGGGGCAAAGTGGTTTTCTAAACTGGATCTTCAGGGGGCATATAATTTGATAAGGGTCCGAGAGGGGGATGAATGGAAAACCGCGTTCCTCACGACCGAGGGACTATTTGAAAATTTAGTCATGCTGTTTAGTCTTACCCACGCCCCCGCCATATTTCAGAATTTCATCAATGTGGTATTCTCGAATCTCATTGGTCGTTTTGTCATTATCTATTTAGATGATATTTTGATATACTCCACCGACAAGCATTCTCATTTGGAACATGTACGAACTGTTCTCCAAAGACAGAGAAAATTATCTGTATGCCAAATTGGAGAAATGTGTATTCTGTGTGCAAGAATTGTCTTTTTTGGGGTTAATTGTATCCGGGGAGGGTTTTCGCATGGACCCCAAGAAGGTGCAGGCCATTGCGGATCGGGTGCAACTCTGAGATCTTAAGGGTCTCCAGCACTTCTTGGGGTTCGCCAATTATTACCGCAAATTTATCCGGGGGTTTTCGCAAGTGGTCAAACCTCTCACGGATCTAACATGCAAAGCTGCGGATGTGAGAATTTGATCCTCACTCACAAAAGATGCCTTTGCGACGCTGAAAAAATGTTTTATGTCTGCTCCTGTCTTGATACAGCCAGATCCTTCCAAGCCATTTGTGGTGGAGGTGGATGCCTCCGAGGTGGGGGTGGGGGCGGTGTTGTCTCAGGGGCCTGCCACGCTAACCAAACTCAGGCCATGTGCCTACTTTTCCAAGAAGTTCTCTGCTGCTGAAAGAAATTATGATGTAGGCAATAGAGCGCTTCTTGTGGTTAAGTTGGCGTTTGAGGAATGGAGGCACTTTTTGGAGGGGGCAAGTCACCCGGGTACTGTGATCACTGATCACAAAAATTTGTCTTACATCGAGTCTGCTAAAAGATTAACGCCCAGACAAGCCAGTTGGTCACTTTTTTTTTCCTCGCTTCCAGTTTACTATTACATTCCGTCCAGGGTCAAAAAGGCTGACGCCTTATCTCGTAGTTTTCACCCTGTGTCTGTCCCTGAGCCACCGTCCTCCATTCTGCACCCTGGGGTGGTGTTAGCAGGGATCTCGTCTGAATTGGAACGGGAAATGGAGGGGGTCCAGTCGCTGGCTCCTGCGGCCAAACCAGGGGGCAAGTTGTTTGTCCCAGAACAACTTCACCTTAAACTCTTGCAAGAGTTCCACGAACCCAAGTTGTGTGCTCACCCTGGTATATCAGCCATGCGACTGGAGGTGGCTAGGATCTTCTGGTGGCCTACTCTGGGTTCTGATATAAAGAAATTCATTTCTGGTTGTGGGGTCTGCGCTCGTTCTAAAAGCTCCCATAGCCGGCCGGCGGGGGAGCTGATGCCCTTGGAAATTTCCGAAAGACCGTGGACCCATCTGTCCATGGATTTTATTACCAATCTTCCCTCCTCCAGGGGTAATACGGTGGTATGGGTAGTGGTGGACAGATTTTCTAAGCAGGCTCATTTTGTACCCCTGTCCGCATTACCTTGTGCTGAGATCTTATCCAGATTGTTTGTGCAGCATGTGGTCCGCTTGCATGGGGTACCCCTGAATGTGGTGTCTGATCGTGGTGTGCAGTTTGTGGCTAAGTTTTGGCGTGCTTTCTGTAAAAAATTAGGGATATCTCCGTCCTTTTTGTCTGCATACTATCCTGAGAGTAATGGTCAGACGGAACGCACTAATCAGTCTCTGGAACAGATCCTCAGATGTCTGACTTCTGCTAGACAGAATGACTGGTGTGATATACTGCCGTTGGCTGAATTCGCCTTCAATAGTCGGGTGAGTCAATCCACTGGTATGTCCCCTTTCTTCATCAACTATGGGTTCAGTCCTCATTTTGGTGAGTTTTCTCGTCTGGATTCGGCGTGCCCCGGGGCTGAGGACTCTGTTCAGCGGTTAAAAGATACATGGGCAGAAGTCCAGCGGCGTATATCTTGGTCTCAAGGCAGGAAACGAACACCTGGTCCCATGTTTCAGGTGGGAGAGAAAGTTTGGCTCTCCACGCGAAACGTTAAGTTAAAGGTTCCATCAGCCAAGTTGGGCCCCAAATTCATTGGCCTGTACAAGATTGTGGAAAAAATCAACCCTGTTATGAATGAGTCACCGTAGGAGGCAAAAGCAGAAATACAAGCTAAGTCCAGAAAACCAGAGAAGTTGGCAACTATCAGATTGCAGACCCCTGAACCTATCAACACAACTAGCAGTAGCCGTGGGGGGTTCCTACGATGCCCTAGACCCCTCGATCACAGCCAGAGAATTACATAGGCCTAAAGAAAGAAAGGGGAAATCTAAACTGCCCCAGAGCAGACCCCAAAGCAATAGGCAGCCCCCAACATATAATGACTGTGAAGCAAGATGAAAATACTAACACAGACAGAAAGATAGACTGAGCAAAGACGGGGCCCTACCTAGATAGGAAAGTACAGGAAGGCTGCTGTCTGCAATCTGCCAAAACCCTATCAAAGACATAAGCCAACAAGCTGATATGAAAAAGGCCCTGAAGCAGCTAGGCTTCAAAAACTAAATCAGCACTCAGGTATTTTCAGAAGACAGAGCTAAATGAATTCAGCACACCCCAGAAGGGAATGGCAGAAATCCAGAAAAACAAAGCAAAACAAAGTCAAAGCACCAAAGCAAAAGGCCGAGCAGCAAACTTAGCTTTAGAGGAGCAGGAATTCAGACTGGTCTCCAAGGATCCCACAGAGAAATCACCTGCAGGGCAGAAGGGAGTCGGCAGCCTTATATCCAGTCAGTAACTCCACTCAGCCAGTCATCATCATCAGCCTCAGGTGTTTGATAATCAGGCTCACTACCTTTCATTACCAGAAGAGGGAGTCCCTCGGGCCTCAGTAATGAAGGGGAAAATGAACTCACAACAGTACCTCCCCCTTGAGGAGGGGTCACCGAACCCTCAACTACGCCACCAGGGCGATCAGGGTGAGCCCGATGAAAGGCAAGCACCAATCTTTTGGCATGAATATCAGAGGCAGAGACCCTGGAATTATCCTCCGGACCATAACCGTTCCACTTAACCAAATACTGGAGTCTCCGTCTAGCCAGACGGGAATCCAGTACTTTTTCTACCTCATATTCCATGTTACCTTCAACCAATACAGGGTCTGGAGGTGCCACCCCCAGAACAACAGGTTCAACAAACCTCTTCAACAAAGATTTATGGAACACATTATGGATTTTAAATGTGACAGGAAGAGCTAAACGAAAAGAGACCGGATTAATAATCTCCACAATCTTGTAAGGTCCAATAAATCTAGGCTTAAACTTAGGAGAAGCCACCTTCATAGCAATATTTTTTGATGATAACCACACCATATCACCAACCTTAAACTCGGGACCAATGGTCCTATGTCGGTTGGAAAACCGCTGTGCCTTGTCCTGGGTGAGAGATAACTTATCCACCACTTGGTCCCAGATCTGGTGCATTCTCTCCACCACAGTGTCAACACCTGGGCAGGCAGAAGGCTCCACCTGCCCTGAAGAAAATCGAGGATGAAACCCAAAGTTACAAAAAAAAGGTGACATCAAAGTGGCAGAACTAGCTCTATTATTTAAAGCAAATTCGGCCAAGGGCAAAAATGAAACCCAATCATCCTGATCAGCAGAAATAAAACATCTCAAATATGACTCCAAGGTCTGGTTTGTTCTCTCTGTCTGCCCATTGGTCTGAGGATGAAAAGCAGAGGAGAAGGACAACTGAATTCCCAGCCTGGAACAGAAAGTTCTCCAAAATCTAGACACAAACTGGACTCCTCTGTCAGATACAATGTTCTCAGGAATCCCGTGCAAGCGAACCATCTGTTGTAAAAACAGGGGCACCAACTCAGAGGAAGACGGCAACTTAGGGAGTGGTACAAGATGAACCATCTTAGAGAACCTATCACAAATCACCCAGATAACAGTCATTCTTTGAGAGACCGGCATATCAGAGATGAAATCCATTGAAATATGGGTCCATGGCCTCCTGGGGACCGGCAAAGGCATCAACAACCCACTAGAGTGAGAACAAGATTTAGACCAGGAGCAAGTCCCACAGGACTGCACAAAATTCCTGACATCATGAGACAAGGTGGGCCACCAAAAAGAGCGACTCACCAGATCTCTAGTACCAAAAATACCTGGATGACCAGCCAATGCAGAGCAATGAACTTCAGACATCACTCTCTTCTTCCACTGGTCAGGAACATACAACTTTCCACTGGGACAATGCTCAGGTTTGTCCTCCTGGAACTCTTGCAGAGCAAGTCTCAAATCGGGCGAGATGGCAGAAAGAACTACCCCTTCGCCTAAGATGGTAGCAGGCTTGGTCACCACAGGAGAATCAGCAAACAAGCTCCTAGAGAGGGCGTCTGCCTTAACATTCTTAGTTCCAGGAAGAAAAGAGACCACGAAATCAAAACGTGTAAAAAACAAGGCCCACCAAGCCTGTCTAGGGTTCAAGCGTTTAGCCGACTCTAGGTAAATCAAATTCTTGTGGTCAGTGAGGACCACAACTTGATGTTTAGCTCCCTCCAACCAATGTCTCCACTCCTCAAATGCCCATTTCATGGCCAACAGTTCCCGATTCCCCACATCATAGTTACGTTCAGATGGAGAGAACTTTCGGGAAAAGAAAGCACAGGGATTCATTTTAGATGTTACAGGATCCTTTTGGGACAAAACAGCTCCTGCACCAATCTCAGAAGCATCCACCTCTACCTGGAACGGGAGTGAGACATCAGGTTGCCGCAAAACCGGGGCGGAGGTAAATCTTCGCTTCAGCTCCTGAAAGGAAGCAACAGCCTCCGGAGACCAATTCAACACATCAGCACCCTTCTTAGTCAGATCAGTCAATGGCTTGGCAATACTAGAAAATTTTGCTATAAATTTCCGATAAAAATTAGCAAAACCCAAAAACTTCTGGAGGGCCTTCAAAGAAGTGGGCTGAACCCAATCATAAATGGCCTGTACCTTGGCCGGGTCCATTTCAATAGTTGACGGAGACAAAATAAATCCCAAAAATGAAATCCTCTGTACTCCAAAAAGGCATTTAGATACTTTGACATACAGGGAATTCTCCCTCAAGATCCGGAACACAGTCCGAATATGTTCCACATGAGAATCCCAATCCTTGGAGAAGATCAAAATATCATCCAGATAGATAATCAAAAATTTATCGACAAAGTCTCGGAAAATATCATTCATGAAGCACTGGAAGACAGAAGGGGCATTAGTGAGCCCAAAAGGCATCACCAGGTACTCAAAATGTCCCTCCGGAGTATTAAACGCCATCTTCCATTCATCCCCCTGCTTAATGCGGATAAGATTATACGCCCCCCTGAGGTCAAGCTTGGTAAACCAGCAAGCACCTTTAACTCTGGAGAATAGATCCGAAATCAGGGGTAACGGATACTGATATTTAATAGTAATTTTGTTGAGGGCACGATAATCAATACAAGGCCTTAAAGAACCATCCTTTTTGGCCACAAAAAAAAAACCGGCACCTAAGGGTGAAGAGGATGGTCTAATATGACCCTTCTCCAACGCCTCCTTAATATAGGATCGCATAGCCTCGTGCTCGGGTACAGATAAATTGAAGAGCCGACCCTTGGGAAATTTACACCCCGGGCTCAGTTCAATTGCACAGTCATAACTCACAATTTTACACAATTTTAACACAATTTTAAGCGTGTCCTGAAAACGCATTTATTCAGACTGGCCTACCGCCTCAACACATTAACCTAATCTATCCCTGTGTGGCAGAGCCAAAAGTTTTACCATAACCAGGTTCCCCGCATCATTCTCCCACATGCTTTATGCATCCATTAGCCCTCTGTGTCCGTACTGTCACACACCTAACATTATGGCTGGTCCATACAATCAGGGCAACTGTTACCACCCACCTTTCGTGTCTACCTCTTTCCTCATAGACTGTAAGCTTGCGAGCAGGGCCCTCTTTCCTCTTGGTATTTGTTATAATCTACTGTATGTGATTATTGTTATGCTGTAATGTCTATTGTCTGTACAAATCCCCTCTGAAATGTAAAGTGCTGCGGAATATGTCGGCGCTATAAAAATAAAATTTATTATTATTATTATAACTCCTATGAGGAGGCAAAGATGCAGACTCATTCTCACTAAATACATCATAAAAGTCCGCCAAATAGTCAGGAACATCATGCGACTGAGGAGAGGTGGAAAAAACCGGAGCCTCACTAAAGGCACACCGACAACCCCAACTCACCACAGACACAGATTTCCAATCCAAAACTGGATTATGAATTTGCAACCAGGGAAACCCCAGAACAACGGCATCATGCAGACCATGCAACACCAAAAAATCTGCAATTTTCTTGATGGTCTGGGGTGACCCGCATGACCACCTGGGTCCAAAACTGAGGTTTATTTTTCGCCAAAGGAGTAGCATCAATCCCCCTCAAAGGGATAGACATCTGCAGAGGTGTCATCGGAAATCCACAATGTTTAGCAAAATCCAAGTCCATTAGGTTTAGCGCTGCTCCTGAATCCACAAAAGCCTTGGCGGAAAATGTGGACAGGGAGCAGATCAGAGTAATTGCCAGAAGAAGCTTAGGTTGAACACCACCAACAGAAAACGTGTGTGCAAAGCGTGTCTCTCGTTTAGGACAAACTGAAATAATATGCGAGGCATCTCCACAGAAAAAACACAGCTTATTACGCCTTCTGAACTCCTGACGTTGCGCCCTAGACAAAACTATCACATTGCACAGGTTCAGACGTCTGTTCAACCGGTGGCAACACCTCTCGTGCAATCCTGCGTTCACGTCAACGCCGATCAACCTGAATGGCTAATGACATAGAATCGTCCAGACCAGAGGGAACAGGAAATCCCACCATAGTATCCTTTACGGCTTCTGACAAACCCTTCCGAAAGAGAGCAGCCAAGGCATTATCATTCCAGGTAGTAACGACCGCCCACTTTCGGAACTTTTGACAGTACAGCTCTGCAGAATCTCGACCCTGGTTCAATGCCAACAGGGTCTTTTCAGCCTGATCAATAGCATTAGGTTCGTCATACAACAACCCCAAGGCTTGAAAGAATGCGTTCACATTAGTCAGAATAGGATCATCTGGTTTCAAAGAAAATGCCCAATCCTAGGGATCGCCACGCAGCAAAGAGATGACAATTTTAACCTGCTGCGCGGAGCTCCCTGACGAGTTAGGCTTCAAGGCAAATAATAATTTATAATTATTTTTGAAACTCAAAAATTTAGATCGATCCCCAAAAAATACATCAGGTGTAGGGATCTTTGGTTCAACAGCATGCGAACGAGCAAGGTAGGCGGAAATTCCCCGCACTTCCGCAGCGAGCTGCTCCACATGATCAGACAATTGCTTTATCTCCATTGAGAGAAAAAAAATTCCCCCTACGGCCTCAGAGATATAGAGGAAAGAATATACACACTTTTTTTTTTTTTTAACACAATTCTTTCCTGCTATTGAGTACCCTAGGATCTGCGGTATGGCGGGTGATTCTGTTATGATTGAGTCACCGTAGGAGGCAAAAACAGAAATGCTAGCCAAGTCCAGAAAACCAGAGAAGTTGGCAGCTATTGGATTGCAGACCCCTGAACCTATCAACACAACTAGCAGTAGCGGTGGGGGGTTCCTACGATGCCCTAGACCCCTCGATCACAGCCAGAGGGCTATATAGCCTAAAGACAGAAAGGGAAATCTAAACTGCCCCAGAGCAGACCCCAAAGCAAAAGGCAGCCCCCAACATATAATGACGGTGAAGCAAGAAGAAAGAACACTAACACAGACAGAAAGATAGACTGAGCAAAGACGGGGCCCAAGCTAACTAGATAGGAAAGGACAGGAAGGCTGCTGTCTGCAATCCGTGAAAAATCCTATGAAAATGAGAGCCAACAGACTGACAGTGAAAAAGGCCCTGAAGACGCTAGGTTTCAGAAAGCTATGTCAGTACTCAGGAATATTCTGAAGACAGAGCAACCGGCAAAAGGAGATTCAGCTCACCCCAGCAGGGAATGGCAGAATCCAGAAAAGCAAGGAAAGCAAAAACAAAACACAATGCTAACAGGCAAAGCAGCAAACTTAGCTTTAGAGGAGCAGGAATCAGACTGGTGTCCTAGAAGTCCACAGAGAAATCACCCGCAGGGAAGAAGGGCATCGGCAGCCTTATATCCAGTCCGTGACTCCACTCAGCCAGTCATCATCATTAGGCTCAGGTGCCTGATAATCAGGCTCATTAACTTCCTTTACCAGAATAGGGAGTTCACCAGACCTCAGTGACGAAGGAGAAAATGAACTCAACAGTGAAGTTTCCATAATCAGTGATGGTTTGCAGAGCCATGTCATCTGCTGGTGTAGACCCACTGTGTATTATCAAGACCAAAGTCAGCGCAACAGTCTACCTGGAAATTTTAGAGCATTTCATGCTTCCCTCTGCCGACAAGCTTTTTGGAGATGGAAATTTGATTCTCCAGCAAGACTTGGCATCTGTCCACCATGCCAAAAAGTACCAATACCTGGTTCAAAAACAACAGTGTCACTGTACTCGTTTGACCAGCAAACTCGCCTGACCTTAACCCCATAGAGAATCTATGGGGTATTGTCAAGAGGAAGATGAGCTACAACAGACTCAACAATGCAGACGAGCTCTGCTATCAAAGCAACCTGAGCTTCCATAACACCTCAGCAGTGCCACAGGCTGATCGTCTCCATGCCATGCAGCATCAATGCAGTAATTGATGCAAAATGAACCCCGACCCATTATTGAGTGCATTGACTGAACATACATTTCAGTAGGCCAACATTTCAGATTTTAAAATCATTCTAAATTACTGAGATAATGGCTTCTGGGTTTTCATTGGCTGTAAGACAATCATCAACATTAACAAAAACAAACAATTGAAAAAGATCATTGTTTGTAATGAATATATATAATATATGAGTTTTACTTTTTTATTGAAGAACTGAAATAAATTAACTCTTTAATGATATTCTAATTTTGTGAGAAGCACCTGCATTATACCTATAAATATTTAAAAAAACATAAGCAAACAAAAAAAGTACATTTGGTATTGCCAAATCTGGAACAACCCAATTTATAAAACTGTCCCTTTAGTTAGCCCCTTTAACCTCTTTATTACCGCCCAAGGTAGATATATGCCCATGGCGCTAGCAGGGCTTTGTGCAGCGCCGACATTTGTCTACGATGGGTGGTCTTCCAGCACTCAGGACTCCCAGGGTACAGCAAGCACTGTGATTCCTGTGCATAGCAGTTGCTCTCACAGGTGACATCATCGGGACCTGATTAAATCAGGTCCCGATGATGTTAACCATTTGCTATCTTGTAGATGCCACGATCGTGGCATTTAGAAGATAGTAGGTGGAGAACCCTGCTATACTCACCTCTCCGACCCCCCCTTGATGATATCAGTGTTGTCCTGGCAGTTGGAGGTCATGTGATGAGCTCCGGTTCTGCCAGCTATGGTGGCTTGTTTGGCTCAGCCTGCAGCGGAGTCAAACAAGCGATCTGCCTGTGTAACACTCACAGGTCTCATACAATGCAATACATTTGTACTGCATTGTAAGAGACCAGTGATCAGGCAAATAAAAGTTTAAGTCCCATGAAGTCACCAAGTTAAAAAGTTAAAAGTAAAAAGCGTTTTAAAACTATTAAAAAAATTACAAAAAAGAAAAAATATTAAACACACACACACACACATATATATATATATATATATATACACACACTCACTGGCCACTTTATTAGGTACACCATGCTAGTAAGGGGTTGGACCCCCTTTTGCCTTCAGAACTGCCTCAATTCTTCGTGGCAGAGATTCAACAAGGTGCTGGAAGCATTCCTCAGAGATTTTGGACCATATTGACATGATGGCATCACACAGTTGGCGCAGATTTGTCGGCTGCACATCCCTGATGGGAATCTCCCGTTCCACCACATCCCAAAGATGCTCTATTGGATTGAGATCTGGTGACTGAGGAGGCCATTTGAGTACAGTAAACTCATTGTCATGTTCAAGAAACCAATCTGAGATGATTCGAGCTTTATGACATGGCGCATTATCCTGCTGAAAGTAGCCATCAGATGTTGGGTACATTGTGGTCATAAAGGGATGGACATGGTCAGCAACAATACTCAGGTAGGCTGTGGCGTTGCAACGATGCTCAATTGGTACCAAGGGGCCCAAAGAGTGCCCAGAAAAAATTCCCCACACCATGACACCACCACCACCAGCCTGAACCGTTGATACAAGGCAGGATGGATCCATGCTTTCATGTTGTTTACGCCAAGTTCTGACCCTACCATCCGAATGTCGCAGCAGAAATCGAGACTCATCAGACCAGGCAATGTTTTTCCAATCTTCTACTGTCCAATTTCGATGAGCTTGTGCAAATTGTAGCCTCAGTTTCCTGTTCTTAGCTGAGAGGAGTGGTACCCAGTGTGGTCTTCTGCTGCTGTACCCCATCTGCCTCAAAGTTCGACGCACTGTGCGTTCAGAGATGCTCTTCTGCCTACCTTGGTTGTAACGGGTGGCAATTTGAGTCACTGTTGCCTTTCTATCAGCTCGAACCAGTCTGCCCATTCTCCTCTGACCTCTGGCATCAACATGGCATTTCCGGCCACAGAACTGCCGCTCACTGGATTTTTTTTCTTTTTCGGACCATTCTCTGTAAACCCTAGAGATGGTTGTGCGTGAAAATCCCAGTAGATCAGCAGTTTCTGAAATTCTCAGACCAGCCCTTCTGGCACCAACAATCATGCCACGTTCAAAGGCACTCAAATCACCTTTCTTCCCCATACTGATGCTCGGTTTGAACTGCAGGAGATTGTCTTGACCATGTCTACATGCCTAAATGCACTGAGTTGCCGCCATGTGATTGGCTGATTAGAAATTAAGTCTTAACACACAGTTGGACAGGTGTACCTAATAAAGTGGCCAGTGAGTGTATATATATATATATGCAAAAACCTTTGCTTTTTCATCATGTTGCCAGACAAAAAGTACAGTAAAACGTGATCAAAAAGTCATATCAAAATAAAAATGGTAGCTATGAAAACGTCATCTTGTCCCACAAAAAACGAGCTGCCATACAACTCCAACAGCAGAAAAATAAAGTTAGAAAAAATGAATGGCACTAAGATCAAAGTATCAGACTTGCCACAAAAGAGATACGGCATCCAATGAACAGCGGTATGCTTAGCTTCGGGTTATGGTGCACAGCATTGAAAAAACATCCACATTCAGAAAAAATTACAAAAAAAGTGACACTCCCCTATAAGCTATAATAAAATGCAGTCCTTTGTTCAACAATGCATGGTATATGGAAACAGTTCATGGGACAAACAGGAAAGGGAAGTGGATGACGATCGTTTCGCATCAAGAGGCGCTTCAACGGGTCCGACCCGTAGCAGCGTCTCTTGACGCGAAACGGCTCCCTCGGCGTCGGGTACGAGCACACAGCGCGCGGTCTCCTGGGTAATGTGACACACTAACCCTGCCCCCAACATGGCGGCGCCCAGCGCTACATATGCCCGGCGCCTGCTCAGGTAAGACGCCTGATTATCTTATGCGGTGACGCCGTCTGCTGCGGTGCTCACTGTGTCCTCAGGCTCCCTCTCGTCCTCTGTCTGTGCTGTGTTAGTGCCTTTGTTCTCCCTAGTCCGCTGCCTGCTTGATCTCGGTCTGCCTCTCCTGTACTCTGCCCTCCCAGTCTCCCTAGGGCTTTCCCTCCTCTGTCCTGCCTCCTGCTCTCCCCTCTCCGCCTCAGTTATCTGCCATCCTACACTTTATACATCATTTTGCTTCTTTACCTTTACAGCCTCCAGTCCTGTGCTCCACTGGCTCTCCGGTCCTGTACCCCACTGGGTCTCTGCCTTGCCCAGTGCTCTGGTTATCATCCACGTCAGTGCCTTCTTTCTATTGCCTCAGTCGTCCCTTTGGTTCCGGCTGTTGCAGCTCTATCCCCTGGAGGTCTGTCCATAATGCTCCCTGTATAGGGGGTGGTCCTCACCTGGGCACTCGCCTCCGGGAGCTCTGGAGTCGTGACCCAGAGGGTCCACTTTCAGGTGCATCTCTATTTTTCCTCAACACCGTAACAGCATAATCAGGCCATGGACCCCGCTGGAGCCACGGCCGCGCATGATGTCCTTCATGAAAACTATGGACTCACGTCTTTCCGCCCTTCAGTCCTCTGACCCTGGAAACGCCGCCCAGTTGGCTGGCTTGCAACAGGAATTGGTGCAGCAGCGAGACACCCAGTCGCATATTCTCAGCTACATGGCTTCAGTGGACGGTCGGTTGCTCGCTTTGCACTCGGCCGCATCTGCTCCCCCAGCCGCGGGTTCCCATCCTCCTCCGCGGTTGGCCAAACCACCCCCGATATAGCAGAGATGCCAAGTTATGCCGGGGTTTTTTAAATCAGTGCCGTCTCCATTTTGAATTGCTGCCCCAGCAGTACCCCACTGACCGAGCCAAAGTGGCCTCCATCATTTCTCATCTTGAGGGGGATGCTTTGGCTTTGGTCAATCCGCTCTGGGAACGAGATGTTACTCAGCTTTCCGTTTTTCTGGATACGTTTCGTTGAGTTTTTGACAAACCGGGCCGTTTAGCCTCCACCACTGAGGCTTTATTTAACCTATGTCAAGGTTCTTTAACTGTGGGCCAGTATGCTATCTAGTTTAGGACTCTTTCCTCAGACTTAGGTTGGAATAATGAGGCCTCTCAAGTCGTATAAAGGATTAGCTCGCTGGTCGTGACATGCCAACAGCTCTCGAGGATTTGATCTCTTTAGCTACGCGAATTGACCTCCGCTTTCATGAGCGTGCCAGGGAGAGAAGGGTCTCTCGTCCATTTTCTTCTGTCCGCAGGCCACCCAGTCCTCGACCTAGGAGTCTCCCTTCACCTCCGACACCCGAACCTATGCAGGTGGATCGCCTGAAGCTCTCTGACCAGCGTCGTAGGGAGAGGAGCCTCCACGATCTGTGTTTCTACTGCGGTAGCGGTTCCCATCTCATCTGAACTTGTCCGGAACATCCGGAAAACTTCTCCGCCTAGGCCAGGTAAGAGAGGCCTCCCTAGGTGTATATGATACCTCTCCCTCTCACTTTGTCTGTCCTCTTGCATGTTGGTGGGAAGCGGGCTTCTCTGATGGCTTATGTGGACTCGGGTGCCGCCGGGAATTTTATCAGGCTAGATGAGGTTAATAAGCTTTCTGTTCCCATGAGGGCCTTCCAAAAAACGCAAGTTCCCTGCTAGAGACTGTTACTCTAGTTACTCATGAAGTGGGGTTGCAGGTAGGGGCGCTGCACAAGGAGAAGATTACGTCTTACGCCTTAGCAGGCATTTCTCACCCTATCCTGCTTGGTCTTCCTTGCCTGCGGCTCCACGAGCCCACCTTAGATTGGCATAATGGCAATGTCTTGCGCTGGGGGGAGTCTTGTCGGGCTCGGTGTCTGCTGTCGGTGTGTCCCGTAGGTGACCCTCATCCTTCCCTTGTTCCCCATGGATTGCCATCGGTGTACCATGATTTTTTGGATGTTTTTGACAAGAAAGAGGCTGAGACTCTTCCTCCGCACCGTCCCTACGACTGCCCCATCGAGCTCGTTCCAGGTACCATTCCCCCTCATGGCAGGATTTATCCCCTCTCCCCGGCAGAGACCCAAGCCATGTCTGAATACATCCAGGACAACTTGGCCAGGGGCTTCATTCGGAGGTCTTCGTCCCCTGCAGGAGCAGGCTTCTTTTTCGTAAAAAAGAAAGATGGGTCCCTGCCCCCGTGCATCGATTATCGTGGCTTGAATCGTATCACGGTGAATAATAAATAGCCACTACCACTCATCTCTGAACTTTTTGATCACTTGAAGGGGGCGCATGTATTCACCAAGCTTGATCTTCGAGGGGCCTATAACCTGGTTAGCATACGCTCCGGGGACGAGTGGAAGACTGCGTGTAACACGCGTGATGGACACTACGGGTATTTGGCTATGCCCTTTGGGCTTTGCAACGCACCTGCAGTATTCCAAGAACTCGTTAATGATGTCTTTCGAGATCTCCTCTACTCCTGTGTCATAGTCTACCTAGACGACATCTTGGTATTCTCTCCTGATCTGGCCACACATCGCCGAGACGTCCGCCAAGTCCTTCTACGTCTCAGAGAAAACCATCTCTTTGCCAAGTTGGAGAAATGCCTCTTAGAGCAAACTTCATTGCCTTTTCTTGGTTTCATTGTTTCGAACTCGGGAATAGAGATGGATCCTGAGACAGTCTTGGCAGTTCTCAATTGGCCACGTCCCTCCGGAGTCAAGGCAATTCAGCGGTTTTTGGGTTTTGCCAATTACTATAGGCAATTTATCCCTCATTTCTCTTCTTTGTCTAAACCCAACTCAGCTCTTGTCCGCAAAGGGGCCGATCCCAATCATTGGCCCTCTGAAGCAGAGGCTGCCTTCGCAGCCCTGAAGCAAGAATTCGCTAAGTCTCCGGTACTTCATCACCCAGATGCCAGCAGGCCATTCATCCTCGAGGTGGACGCATCCTCGGTGGGAGATGGAGCAGTTCTCCTGCAGAAGTCCTCCTCGGGCCGCACTCTTACCTGCGGATTCTTTTCTAAGGCTTTCTCCATTCCCGAACGTAACTATGCCGTTGGAGATAGAGAACTCTTGGCCATAAAGATGGCTCTTGAGGAATGGCGCCATCTTCTCGAGGGTGCTCTCCATCCGTTCATTTTTATGGATCACAAGAATTTGGCCTATCTTCAATCCGCCCAGAGGCTCAACCCTCGACAGACCAGATGGTCACTGTTTTTCAAAAGATTTGACTTTGATCTCCACTTCCGACCCTGGGAGAAGAACATCAAGGCGGATGCTCTTTCAAGGTCCTTCCTGTCTGTTGACAAGGAGGAGGGTCCAAACCATCTCATTGATCCTGCCAAGATCCTTACCGTGGCTCCAGTAAGCCTGGTCTCCCCTCTCTGTCTCGGTTATCTGCCGTCCTACACTTTATACATCATTTTGCTTCTTTACCTTTACAGCCTCCAGTCCTGTGCTCCCATGGCTCTCCGGTCCTGTACCCCACTGGGTCTCTGCCTTGCCCAGTGCTCTGGTTATCATCCATGTCAGTGCCTTCTTTCAATTGCCTCAGTCGTCCCTTTGGTTCCGGCTGTTGCGGCTCTATCCCCTGGAGGTCTGTCCCTAACGTTCCCTGTATAGGGGGTGGTCCTCACCTGGGCACTCGCCTCCGGGGGCTCTGGAGTCATGACTCAGAGGGTCCACTTTCAGGTGCATCTTCATTTTTCCTAAACACCGTAGCAGGTGCTCCTTCCCTACCGAGTTCTGCCGTGTGCCCAAACAGTAGATTCCCCCCCCCCACATATGGGGTATCAGCATGTTCAGGAAAATTTTTGTGAAAGAAAAGTTAACGTTTATTTTTCACTTCCACATTCCATTCATTCCCGTGAAGCACCTGAAGGGTTAATAGTGATGAGCGAGTTTGCTCGCTGCTCAGGTTTTCCTGAGCATTCTCTGATGATCTCAGAGTATTTGGAAGTGCTCGGAGATTTACAGTAGTTTCTGTTGCTGCAGCTGCATAATTTGTGGCTACTTGACAGCCTGATTACATGTGGGAATTCCCTAACAGACAATCCCCACATGTATTCAGGCTGTCAAGTAGCTGCAAATCATGCAGCTTGGTGACAAACTAAATCTCTGAGCATTTCTAAATACTCGGAGACCACCCAAGCATGCTCACAGAAACCCGAGCAACGAGCATACTCGCTCATCACTAGTTAATAAACTTCTTGAATGTGGTTTTGAGTACCTTGAGGGGTGCAGTATTTAGAATGGTGTCACTTTTGGGTATTTACAGTCACATTGACCCCTAAACTCACTTCAAATGTGAGGTAGTCCCTAAAAAAAAGGTTTTGTAAATTTTGTTGGAAAAATGAGAAATCGCTGGTCATCTTTCAACCCTTATAACTTCCAAACAAAAAAAGTTTCAAAAATTATGTTGACGTAAAGTAAACATGTGGAAAATGTTATTTATTAACTATGTTGTGCGATATGACTGATTTAAGGGCACAAAAATTAAAATTTTTTGCCAAATTTCCATTTTTTAACAAATAAATGCAAGTCATATCGAAGAAATTTTACCACTATCAAAGTACAATATGTCACAAGAAAACAGTCTCAGAATCACAGAGATTCATTGAAGTTTTCTAGAGTTATGACCTCAAATTGACACTGGTCAGAATTGAAAAATTGGCCCGCTCACGAAGGCAAAAACAGGCTCTGGCGCGAAAGGGTTAATGACAAACAAAAAAAAATAAATAAAAAATGATGCTTTATCATACCACTGAAGAAAGAGTGGAATAAAATGTGATAAAAAAGATGAATGTAAATAAAAATGGAATTGCTGAAAACCTCATCTTGTCCTGTAAAAAACAAGCCACCATGCAACTCCGTCATCAGACAAAATAAAGTTATAGCTCTTTGAATAAAATGATGCAAAAATAATTTTTTCCTAAAAAAAAAAAAAAATGTATTGTGTAAAAGCGCCAAAACATAAAAAATTATATAGATGTGGTATCTCTGTAATCATACTGACGCCGAAGGAAAAAACCTGCCTTCTCAAATTTTACCACAAGTGGAATGAAAAAAACAAAACAAAAAAAATTACTGAATTGCTATTTTTGCTCATTCTGCCTCCCAAAAATCAGAATGGAAAGCAATCAAAAATGTCATGTGTCCAAAAATGGTACCAAAAAAAGTCAACTTGTCCCACAAAAAACAAGCCATCACATGACTCAGTGGAAATATGGAAAAATTATAGCTCTCAAAATATGGCAATGCAAAATCTAGTTTTTGCATTAAATAGTGCTTTAGTGTGTGACAGTAGACGAACATAAAAACCCAATATGAATCTGATATCACTGTAATCTCACTGACCCAAAGAATAAAGTCATCTAACCACTTATACCGCACGAGGAACAGTGTAAAAATTAAATAAAACCAATTCTTCACCTGCTGTTGATTTTCTATTCTGCCTCCCAGGGATTGCTGTAAGGCTCAGCTCACATTTATCCCGTGCTCTGTGCTGAACACTTGCACTGGGGTTAACTTGTAAATCTTTGAAAAACATGATTAAGACGGAACCCCAGGCAGAAGATTCCCTATAAGGCGGAAGATGTAGGCACTGTGGATGCTGTCTGGCCTATGATGCAGCAGGGTCTGTCTTTTTAGGTGTGCATTAAAACATGATCCATCACAGTTTTGTGCACTTCTGAATAAAAAAAAAAAAGGACAACACTGAACATATGCCAGAAGGAGTCCAGAGTAACTCTGATGCCTTATTATAGTGAAAGGATCCTTCGGGGGGTTCATTTTAATAATCAAGTCACTCGGAGATTTCTGTGGAGACGCTAAAGTGAGTGCTCAGCGTAGAGCACAGGATACATGGGATCCCAAACATTGGGTAAAATGTTCCTAATAAAAGCTTCAACTCATTCAAGTCCCCACTCAGGTTTTTCATTGAGAATGAAAATATAATGGGCTTCCACATTACTGATAGCTCAAAGTCTTTGGAAAAAAGAAATGGTTACTGGCACCCCCAAAAGAAGTTCAGCAAATTATGCCACTCAAATTTAAATGCTCAATCTCCTTGAGCACCACTGTGCCTAAACCACATTTAGCGTCCATATGGTCGGCATTTCTGTTGCAATGAGAGCCCACCAAATTTATGAATGCATGTCTCAAGAAGCATGAGCTAGGCATAATATACTGGTCACTACAATGGCATTTCACAATTTTCACTCAGCAACATCCACTGCTGCTTGGTTCTGGAAAACACCCATGGGGTCAAAATCGCCAGTACACCTGTAGATAAATTCCTAAAGAGATATAATTTACAAAATGGGGTCAGCTGAAGAGAGATTCCTCTGTTCTAGCACTTAGTGGTTCTGTATATGGAGTTTGCAAACTATTCTAGGAAAATCTGTTCGCCAGGAGGCAAATAGTGCTCTGTCCCTCCCAAGTCTCACCGTTTGGCTAAGAAGTACTGTACAGCCATAGAAAGGTTACTTCTACATTCAGCAAAAAGTGTGGGACAAATTTTGGTGCCAATTTATCCATTTCCCAATAAAATCTAAAATCTGGTACTAAAAATGTAATTATTTTTTTCCTTCATCGCCCAATAGTAAAAAAATCTGTGACCCACTTGTGAGGTCAATATGGTCATTGCACACCAAGATGAATTTATTGAGAGGTGTAATTTGTAAAATGGGGTCACCTAAGTGGGGTTCTTGTTTTCTGGCATCTCAGGGGCTCTACCAATGTGACATGGGCACCCTCAAACCAGTCCAGCAAAATGTGAACGTCAAATATGGCTCTTCTTCCCTTTTGAGATTTGCACTGTGCCTCAAAAAGGAGTTTTCAGCCACATATGGGGTATGTTGAAATTGCACAACAAATTCTGGGGTCCATTTTCTCCTGTTTCCCTTGTGAAAATAAAGAAATGGGGGCCAAAATAACTTTTTTTTTTAAATGTGATTTTTTTTTCTTTTCACATACCTTATAAAACTTCTGTGAATCACCTGGGGATTCAAGGTGCTCACCACACATCTACATTCATTATTTTAGGGGTCTAGTTTCCAGAATGGGGTCACTTTCTGGGGGTTTCCACTGTTTAAGCACATAAGAGGCTCTCTTAACGCGACAAAGTGTCTGTTAATTACTCAAACATTTTTCCTCCACATATTGGGTATTGGCATGCTCAGTATAAATTGCACAACAAATTGAATGGTGCAATTCCACCTGTTATCCTTATGAAATAGCAACATTTGGGGTTAAAAAAACATTTTTGTAGAAAAAACATGATGTTTTTATCTTCATGGCTCAATGTTATAAACATCTGAGAATCACCTGGGGGTTGCAAGGTGCTCACCACACATCTAGATAAGTTTCCTGAGGGGCATAGGTTCCAAAATGAAGTCAGTATTGGTGGTCTTTCCACTGTTTAGGCACATCAGAGGCTTGCCAAATGCCACATGGCATCCTTTAATTCCAGCAAATTTTGCATTGAAAGAGTCAAATGGCGTGCCTCCCTCCCAAGCCCTGCCATGCACCCAAACAGTGGTTTTCCTCCACATGGGGTATCATCATGCTCAGGTGAAATTGCAACGAAAATTTGGGGAGGTATTTTTTCCCGTTACCCTTGAAAATAAAATAATTTGTGTCTAAAGTTAAATTTTTATGAAAAAAGTTAAATATTAATTTTTTCCTTCCACATTCAAAAAATTCCTGTGAAGCACCTAAAGGGTTAGTAAAGTTATTGAGTGTGCTTTTGAGCACCTTGAGGGGGTACAGCTTTTAGAATGGTGTCAATTTTGGGTATTTTCTATCATATAGACCCTTCAAAGAATCTTCAAATGTAATGGCTTTGTTAATTTGGTTGAAAAATGATAAATTGCTGGCCAACTTTTAACCCTTATAACTTCCTAGCAAAAGAAAATTATGTTTAAGAAATTGTGCTCATGTAAAGTTGATGTGGGAAATATTATTTAACTATTTTGTTTGACATAAGTCTTCGATTTAGTGACATAAAAATTAAATCTTTGAAAATTGAAAAATTTTCAAATATTTGTGTCAAACTTCCAATTTTTCACGCAATTAAACACAATTCATATTGAAGACATTTTACCACTATCAAGAAGTACAATAAGTCACAAAAAAAACATTTTTGGAATCAGTGGGATCCGTTGAAGCCTTCTAGAGTTATTATCACATGAATTGACACCGGTCACAATTGTAAAATTTGGCCTGATCATGAACGTAAAAACAGACTGGGGGCTGAATGGGTTAAAAAGCCAGAAAAAAAAATTCAAGTGTGTTGAAATTGCAAAAAAGAGTTCAATTTAACAATCAGGTATTTTGTTTTTGCTTGTTTTCTATTTGCCATGTTCCCTATACAGTAAAGCTGACCTGGCAATACGATTCTCCAGGTCAGTACAGTTACTCAGTATAGTTTTTTGCTTGCGTTTTTAAGTGGTGAAAAAAATTGCAAAATTTGTATAAAAAAAAAGGTGAATTTATTTAATTTTGTTGCCATTCTCTGAGACCTGTAAAGTCTTCAGTTTTCAGGATATGGGGCTGTATGGTGGCTTATTTTTTGCATCTGTGCTCACATTTTAATTGATATCATTTTGGGGTAGATCTAATCTCTTGATCACTTCTTATTGTATTTTATTGCAATATTACGGAGGCTAAAAATATGTAAGGTGTTTTGATTTTCTTCTCATTACGCCTTTACCAATAGGATTAATCAATTTTATATTTTGATAGATCATACTTTTACAAATGCAGCGATGCCAAATGTGTATTTTAGTTTCTTTTTAACAGCTTTAGTTTGAATGGGGCAAAAGGGAGTAATTTGAAATTTTGTATTTTTTTTTTATTTCTTTTCCCATTTTTAAAAAAACATTTTGTATTTTTACTTTATACTGTATTTCAGAGGACGAGCCTGTGTTCAACTGATCCATTGTACTATACAAACTGTGGTAGTGCATTGGCAAGGCTATGTTTAGCAAAAGTGATGGTCTCTTACGGATTCAAGCTAAACACTGGCTTCCACAGAAGAATCGTCAAGACAAGCACGTGACTCTTCAGCAGACACTCGTCTGTCATAGTAATCCAATGAAACCCCACAATCATGGAATGGGTGTGACAATGGGCACATGGAATGAGGCACCCTTCTGTTGGCACTTGTTAAATGCCACTGTCAAGAGATTGACTATAGCATTTAGCATGTTAATAGCCACAGGGGGAGCTCTGATGTGATAAAAATGTTAGTCTCAGCTCGCGAGCCCGCAACATAGCCAAGGAGCAATAAATTATGTAACTGTAAATCATATGATGGAAAGTTGTTGGTTATTTTGGGGATAAAGACAGTACAATAAGTGGGTTGCCAACCAATGTATAGTGTCTTCGAGGAAAAATTTCCAATATTCTAGAGAGAAAACCTTGAGACACTAATTTCAAGCAAGGTGATAATTTATTTCAAAATTTCATAATTTTCTTTGTTAAAAACGTACGCTTGGCTTATATCAGGGTTCCCCAACTCCAGTCCTCAAGGCCCACCAACAGGTCATGTTTTCAGGATTTCCTTAGTATTGCCCAGGTGATAATTGCTTCACCTGTGCAATACAAAGGAAATCCTGAAAACATGATCTGTTGGTGGGCCTTGAGGACTGGAGTTGGGGAACCCTGGTTTATATGACAAAAAATATTGACGTTTTGGCCAAGAGGACTTGTTCACAATTTATCTAAACATAGAAACAAAAATTTTTTTGTATGTGACTAGTCATATGTAACAACCACAGAATATAAACAATAAACATCATAAATCAAATTAAACAAATAATCAGGATAATATAGCGAACATCCAGATATAAATATATCCAACATTATCCTATGAAAGAAGTATCCTTATATCCCCAAAGGTCAAAGTCTAAAAAATAAAAATGTCACAAAATGAGAATGTCATAAAAAATATATATTATATTAGCAATAGACTAGATGTCCACAACCACCTTTATACTCTTATATACTAGGTACTATATGAATAATCACATTTAATTAAATTTATACATGGAGTATCATTACATCAATATAAACTATATAAGGTCTTCATATAGTTTATATGGCCAAAACGTCAATATTTTTGCCATATAAGCCAAGCGTATGTTTCTAACACAGAAAATATGAAATTTTGAAATAAGTCATCACCTTGCATGAAATTAGTGTCTCAAGGTTTTCTCTCTAGAATACCTTTGGGAATAAGTAATTTTTTCTAAAATACATATATTTTGGGCTAAAATTAACTTTCATGATTGAGCTTCATTAGAAATTTTGTACAGTTTGGCTTTTACAGGCTCTTTGGTAACCTGCAAATTCAACTCTAATGTAATATGTAGCCATAAATCTGGTAAGAGGAGCTCAGAAAGAGACAGATTTGAAGTGAATAGTGTCATGTAAATGGTTAAAATGCAGCAATTTACACCAGCTTCTGGCTGTAAAATAGCTTGCACCCACAGTACATAGAGTGGGCGCAACTCTTAAGCCAGCCCCATAAAGTACCAGTTCCAAAAAAGTTATTGAATCTTGTGCTAAATGGTTTAAAAAAGGAGGATGTGAGTCATTGTATATAACAACTTAAAGATTTTATTAACACAAAAAAGTAAAGAATGTACATTAGCAATATAAAATGTCATGTGGGTACAAAAGGTTTTGATCCAAAAGGTGAAGGAAGAGCAGTGGCCGGAGGCTATGGTCAGGATTATATAATTATTAGCTGAAGAGCCAGGTGCTGCCCGGGCATAGTAACTATATATATATATATATATATATATATATATATATATATATATATATATATATATATATATATATATATATATTTATTGTGTATATATATATATATATATATATATATATATATATATATATATATATATATATAAAGCTGAGTGTATAGCCCCCCCATGTCGTATAGCCACATTCACTATAATATTCCATATCATCCCGTCAGCCAGAGTTATCGGAGTACTACCCCAAATATCGTACATCGTCCCGTCAGCCAGAGCCACCAGACTACTACCCCTAATATCCCATATCATCCTGTTACAGCCGCCTGACTACTACCTCTAATATCCCACATCGTCCCGTCAGCCAGAGCCACCGGACTACTACCCCTAATATCCCACATCATCACGTCAGCCATAGCCACCGGACACCTAACCCTAATATCCCACATCATCCCATCACAGCCGCCGGACTACTCCCCCTAATATCCCACATCATCCCGTCAGCCAGAGCCACCAGAATACTCCACCTAATATCCCACATCATCCCATCAGTCTGGGGTCAGAACCAGAGCGCTGAGTGAAATAGCCCTAGTTTCCATACCAATGATCCCTTTAATAGAATCCTGGGGTCAGAATCAGAGGACTGAGGGATTTGCCCTGACTTCCATACTGGAGATCCCTTTAAGAGGCCTGGGGTCAGTACCAAAGTGCTGGATGGATTTGCCCTAACTTCCATACCAATGATCCCTTAAGAGGGAAGATGTGCCTATTGGATGGAGGATGTGTGCTGTGTATATGGGCACGGGAGGGGGGGGATTCATTTCTGTCGTGCTCTCTGCTCCTTTCGGGGGGCAGACAATGGCTGGGAGCTTATGTTCCAGGGATGCTAGATTTCTCTCACCATGTCAGTGTCTGGTGAGGTGTTTTCTGGAGTGGGAAAACTGTTGCTCTTAGCAACCAATCACAGCTCAGCATCTTTTAAACAGCTGTGGTGAAATGAAAGATGCTTAGTGATTGGTTGGTGCTCTGTGGAGTGAGCTTGGCTGACACACACATGCTGTTGCTCATAGCAACCAATCAGAGCTCAGCTTTTTTTAACCAGTTCTGGTGAAATTAAAGATGCTTAGTGATTGGTTGGTGATACACACACATTCAGTTTTATATATAGATGATGCTAATAAATTAATTGTGTAAAACCAGAGAGCTCCACAGCGGATAACACAAAAAGGCGTTCCCATATCTGATTGTTCAAGATAGTACTCTATACGTAAACATGGCAAGAGGGCAATCTTAACAGAAATGCTATTATGCGGAGTCCACTGTGAAGTGTCACATGTGGTTCTGGTGCACACTGTACATATAAACCTAATTATGAATAATAAAAAGGTTAATTACCCTTTAAGTGAGGGATCATGCCAAGACTGCGGCCACGTACACTGACACACATTTCTCGTGGATTTCACTTCTTCAGGGGGCAAGTATTTGACATGTCAAGCACATGTACATCACATGTAACAAAGAGGGTTAAAAATAAACTACTGCTTGGTTTAACTATTGTTTGATTCACTTTCTTAAAATCACCATACAACAACTGCTGCATTCCCTGCTTTGGCTTTTGTATCATCTGTTATTCCCTCCTGATTGACTTCACTATATTATGTTATGACTTCAAAACATTATGGGAAAGCTTGCACGGTCACGCCGGAGGTCATGTCAGATTACGGTGACTGATGCAATCTTTTGCTATGTTTAAAATGGTGGCAGGTATCTTTTTCAGTGATTCTCATGAATTTAATTGCAAATTGTTCAAGTTTATTGGATCCTATGAATTTCATCAAACTCATCTCAATTTTGATCATCTCTACTAATATAAATCTGTTTTGCATGTCTTAGTCTTAAACTTCCATGTTTTAAGCACACCTCTCTGTAACTTGCTTTCAGTAAATGTCCAGTGCAGATTGAAGACAATGCAATGATTGACTATAGATTTACATCCTGGCCAGTCTGAATTCATTGCAATTAAACCAAATTATAATTTGTTACATTATCTTTTATGCTTTTCATGAATGAAAGTTCTCCTTTGTTAAGCTATCAGTGCTTTTTCTTGTGACAGTATAAGTATTTAAGCAACAAATCTTTTTGTTATGTTTGCACCATGACCTTTTATTTAGGAGAAAGCTTTAAGACATTTCATTAACTTATATAGCTTGCTATAGATTAATAATTAACTAATAAATCATTTGGGACAAATGTGGCCTTTTCAGAAGCATAAAATGAACTTAAAATAAAACAAGGACTGTTATCCTCTCATTCTTTTTGTTCCAAATGAATGTGTTTAATAAGAGTTTTAGAATTAGATTTCAGCCTTGTACAATTTCTCAAAAAAAAAGTTCTGCAGCTATTTTTTTCAAACAAATAAACCATATGAAAAATACACATAAATGAAAAAAAGCAAGATAACTTAAAGTTTATTAATGAATTACTGTGTAAAGCATTTGTATGAATCTTTTTTTTTCATCCTTATATCAGGGTGTATATTATAAATTACGATTTATTACAACATAGAGTGGTCTCTTATAGAGGTTGTGAAAAACTTTGAATGTGCTCTAACGGCTTACATGGATGTGATGCCAAGGGCACAATGTGCCATATCTGGTTGACTTGCCCCAGGGTTAAAAGATTACGGAATCTTGTGTAAAATTGAAATTATTTACTTACTTGCAGTAACCTGAGCAAAATCGCTTTGCGAGGAATATTTTTAAATGAGTGAATCCCTAAGGATACATTCCAATGATCAGGAAGTAGCAGCTTTTAGGACCCAGGGTATTTTCACTGCATCCAAAATGCTACGTCCTAATCACGCAGGTACATCTACATGTGTTCACTGAACCATGCAGATTTACCACATCCAAATACATTCTATTGTTGAAATTTCTGTTGCGGAGACTAGCGTTTCCACAAGAAAAGTTAACATGCTCCAGCTTGTTGCCATGTATCGCATCTCCATACGGCACATGTCCGGGTGATCCGCAGTAGCACATGCACCCATAGTGGACATAGGATTTCTAGCAAAACTCATCCACTATGTGGTCACAGCTGGACGCTGCAGTTTTGCTGCTGCATAAATACAAAGCGTGAAAACTGCAGCAATTCCTGATCATGGGCACGTACCCTCAAATACCACATTATGCTCATCTTTTTTATATTATTGGTAAGACAAATCAGAATATCCTTTCTGGAATTATATTGCTCTACCCTTTGATCCATTTATTCACAAATGTATGTGTATTATTCTGGAAGTCTATTGCTCTACCCTTTGATCCATTTATTCATAAATGTATGTGTATTATGGTGAACTGACAACTGTAAAGCATTTTAACATTGAAACATTGCGTATAGCAGGTCAGTTGCAGAGCTCTCTAGTTGCAGGATTGGATCAGGGTTTTCAGGGGGTTGCACATGTTGTTCTTGCAGGTTTTCAAGTGGGGTGGATCTGCAGTGCAGTTGATCCATCTCCAGTTGTGATAGTAGCTTTTGTGATAGTAGCTTTCCCTTTATGATATTGAAACGTTGGGTAACTAGTTGTTTCTCTGTTAGTGGACATGCTGGTCTTGCATCCATCCAGAGTTTCCTCATACGCTTCATATATCCTCTCATTTGTTCTGCTGTTATAGTAGCATTTCATCAGATCCAGGTTCTCTTGCCTTGTCCATGTATGGTTTTGTTCCAGTAGCCCATTTATCATCAGATTGTCCTGGTTCCTCAACATCTGACGTGGACCTTGTTAATCCGGACACTATACGCATGATCAGGTTTTTAAATACATCAGTTAGGGACTGCTCTGATATGGGTTACCTTGACGTTTGGTAGAGCGGCTTAGTATACTTTTTTTGCAAAAAAACGTATCAACCAAATACCCTGTTTTTTATCATCTTTTTACTAGCACTTGCTGTTTACTGTTACTTCTTTACAACAGAGTATTTTTTATACGTTTGCTTTACTGTGCTTTTCTGTGTTTTAGTAGTCTAGCCTAAGGACCACTACTGGTATATTATTTTTAACAGGGCAGAGCCAGGATATGAACCCAGTCACCTACTTCATAGGCTGTGCACTTAAACATTGCACTATACCAGCCACTGATCCATCAATACATATGCCCTGCCAGTTATCATATAACCTCCTGGTATAGTGTCCTAGCTGCAGATGTGAAGCTGCAGATGTGAAGACATGAAAGCTCCTCACAATGCATGGAGGTCTCCACTCTAAGTCTAGCACCCAAAAATTGTATACCAACAGAAAAGAGGGTGGTCAAGGCTTGATAAGCATCCAAGCCACCATCACGGATGAAACAAGGAGTATCCAGGAATACATCAGGAAGAAAGCACCAAAAGATGAGATGCTGTGAGGAAGCCTAAGGCAACAACAACAACAGATAGTAACATAGTAACATAGTTAGCAAGGCCGAAAAAAAGACATTTGTCCATCCAGTTCAGCCTATATTCCATCAGAATAAATCCCCAGATCTATGTCCTTCTAAAGTACCTAATAACTGTAAGATACAATTTTGTTACGCTCCAGGAAGACATCCAGACCTCTCCTGAACCCCTCAACTGAGTTCGCCATCACACCTCCTCAGGCAAGGAATTCCAGATTTTCACTGCTTTAGCAGTAAAGAATCCTCTTCTACATGGTGGAAAAACCTTCTCTCCTCCAGAAGCAGAGAATGCCCCCTTGTGACTGTCACCTTCCTTGGTATAAACAGATCTTTGGAGAGATATTTGTATTGCCCCCTTATATACTTTTACACGGTTATTAGATCGCCCCTCAGTCGTCTTTTTTTCTAGACTAAATAATCCTAATTTTGCTAATCTCTCTTGGTATTGTAGTTCCCCCATCTCCTTTATTAATTTTTTTTGCCCTCCTTTGTACTCGCTCTAGTTCCATTATATCATTCCTGAGCACTGGTGCCCAAAACTGTACACAGTACTCCATGTGCGGTCTAACCAGGGATTTGTAGAGAGGCAGTATAACGCTCTCATCATGTGTATCCAGACCTCTTTTAAAGCACCCTATGATCCTGTTTGCCTTGGCAGTCGCTGCCTGGCACTGGCTGCTCCAGGCAAGTTTATCATTAACTAGGATCCACAAGTCCATCTCCAGGTCAGATTTACAAAGAGGTTTCCTGTTCAGTGTGTAATAATGATCTTTCTTCCCATGTGTATAACCTTACATTTATCATTGTTAAACCGCATCTGCCACCTTTCGGCCCAAGTTTCCAACTTATCCAGATCCATCTGTAGTAGAATACCATCTTCTTTTGTATTGATTACTTTACATAGTTTTGCATCATCTGCAAATATCTATATTTTACTGTGTAAATCTTTTACCATATCGTTAATAAATATGTTGAAGAGAATAGGTCCCAACACCGACCCTGCGGTACCCCACTGGTCACAGTGACCCAGTTAGAGAATATACCATTTATAACCACCCTCTGCTTTCCATCACTAAGCCAGTTACTTACCCATTTACACATATTTTCCCCCAGACCAAGCATTCTCATTTTGTGTACCAACCTCTTGTGTGGCACGGTATCAAACGCTTTGGAAAAATCAAGATATACCACGTCCAATGACTCACCTTGGTCCAGTCTATAGCTTACCTCTTCATAAAAACTGATTAGATTGGCTTGACAGGAGCGATTCCTCATTAAAACCCATACTGATATGGAGTTAAACAGTTATTCTCATTGAGATAATCTTGAATAACATCCCTCAGAAACCTTTCAAATATTTTACTTACAATAGAGGTTAGACTTACTGGTCTATAATTTCCAGATTCACTTTTAGAGCCCTTTTTGAATATTGGTACCACATTTGCTATGCGCCAGTCCTGTGGAACAGACCCCGTCGCTATAGAATCCCTAAATATAAGAAATAATGGTTTGCCTATTACATTACTTAGTTCTGTTAGTACTCATGGGTGTATGGCATCCAGACCCAGAGATTTATCTATTTTAATCTTATTTACCAGGTTTCGCACCTCTTCTTGGGTTAGATTGGTGACCCTTAATGTAGGATTTTCTTTGTCTCGGCAATTTGGCAATTCAGCTAGCATTTTAGTTTCCACCATGAATATCGAGGAGAAGAAGGGGTTTAATATATCAGCTTTTTCCTCGTCTGGAAGAAAGAACAGGAACATGAAGTGCCATGGCAAGACAAGTCACTGCATGGGATGTACCATTGACAGATAATGGATGTGGCTGACATGGAGAAGTTCTACCAATGGCTGGAGAAAGCTGGATTCTGAGACTGCACAGTGGCACTAATTAGAGCGGCACAAAGGCAAGCACTAAGTACCAGACCCATAGAAGCAGGAATCTACCACACAAGACAAGACCCATGGTGCAGACTGTTCAAACCGTCCAACACAGTGACAGGATGCAAAAGGCAAGCAGGAACAGCATATACTGAATGCCACAACCAAGTAGCAGGAATTAGAAAGGTATAGATGTGTGTATATATATATATATATATATATATATATATATATATATATATATATATATATATATATATATATATATACACACACACACATCTATATACACACACACACATACACACACACAGCTCTGGCAAAAATTAAGAGACCACTGCACAGTTTTATAAAAATCTTCTCTACATATCTGACAACCATTTAATTCCACCTAATTCTTCTTAATGTGCTTCTAGTTAGGTGATCACCTGAACCAAATCTTATTTAACAAAGGAAAATATAAAATAGGGATTTTTGTGTACTCACTGTAAAATCCTTTTCTCCAAGCCAATTATTGGGGGACACAGGACCATGGGTGTTATGCTGCTGCCACTATGAGGACACTAAGTGAACATAGAAAGATTAACTCCTCCTCTGCAGTATACACCCTCCTGCTGGCTCCAATTGAACCAGTTCGGTAAAGCAGTAGGAACTTCCAACAATTAACAAGAATAAACTATGTTCAAACTAAGAATGAAAACCAGCCATTAGGCTAACAGGGTGGGCGCCGTGTCCCCCCAATGTTTGGCTCAGGGAAAAGGATTTTACGGTGGGTACAAAAAATTCCCTATTTTTCCTATGCCTCAATGGGGGACACAGGACCATGGGACATCCTGAAGCAGTCCCTGGGTGGAGAGCAACAACTGCTGCTACCCTATGTTCCACCAAATTACAGATGGATGTGGTACTGCCGATTGCAGAATTCGCCTGCCAAGTGCTGCATCTGCAGAGGCCTGAGAATGTATGTTGTAGTGTTTTGTAAATATATGCAAGCTGGACCAAGTCGCAGCTTTGCAGACCTGTTCTGCTGACGTCTGGTGTCGAATGGCCCAAGAGGCACCCACTGACTGAGTGGAGTATGTCTTAATCCCTGCTTGGACATGTGTGCCCTCGACACGGTAGGGCTACTGAATAGCCGAGCGAAACCACTTGGCTAGTGAGGCCTTTGAAGCGGCTAGGCCCTTCCTATGCCTCTCTGAAAGCCTGAACAGGGCATCTGACTTGTGGAAAGAGGCCGTCCGCGAGACGTACATTCTAAGAGCTCTAACCACGTCCAGATTGTGAAGAGCTTTCTCGTTACGATAGACTGGTGCCGGACAGAATGAAGGCAAGACAACATCCTCGTTGAGCTGAAAAGAGGAAGCATCTTTCGGCAGAAAAGACCGGGGCATCCTCAAGACTACTTTGTCCTGATGGAAAATCAGGAACGGAGGTTGGCATGACAGGACCACCAACTCCAAGACTCACCTGATCAATGTTGTTGCAACTAGGAAAACCACCTTCCAAGAAAGAAAGGTTAGCGATATGTCCTGCAATGGTTCAAAAGGAACCTCCTGTAAAGCTCCGAGAACCAAATTAAGGTCCCATCGTTCCAATGGCATTTTATAGGGAGGTGCCACATGGGAAACTCCCTGAATGAACGTCTTCACCTGTAATCTGGTGGCAATCCTGCTTTGGAACAAAACCGGTAAGGCCTGTTTCACACTTCCGTTTTTGTGTCCGCCAAACGGATCCGTTTCCGTTTTTTTGACGGAAACTGATGCAAACGGATCCGTTTTTTTAAAAACGGATCCGTTTTTTTGACGGATCCTGCAAAAAATGGCGGATCCGTTTTTTTACGGAAAACAACGGATTTTGACGGATTTGAAAAAACGGAAGTGTGAAACAGGCCTAAGGCTGAAATCTGACCCTTGAGTGAGCTAAGCGCAAGAGCTGACTCCAATAAGGTTTGCAGAAATTCCAAAATGGAAGGAATGGAGAACACAAGAGGAGATCGTCCATGGTCTTTGCACCATGAGAAGAAGGTTCTCCAGGTGCGATGATAAATGTGCACAGACGCAGGCTTCCTAGCACTAATCATGGTGGCGATCAGTTGATGAGAGAACCCTGCTTGAGCTGGAACCCAGGATTCAACGGCCACACCGTTAAACACAGGGCTCCAGAGTTCTGGTGGTAAATTGGGCCCTGTGAAAGTAGATCTGTGTGATCTGGCAGTCACCAGGGAGCGTTGGAGACTAGTTGCACTAGTTCCGCATATCATGCCTGGTGTGGCCAGGCCGGCGCAACCAGAATCACTGGTACCCCCTCTGCTCTGATCTTTTTGATGACCCTCAGAAGTATATATACAAAATATTCACACACACATACATGTGTATACATACACATATATTTATATATACAGGTTTTAATTTTAAAGACAGGATAGGATCATCGCCCTGTGATGGTATAGCCCTTTTGCGTTTTTTAAATCAAAATAGTGTTAACCAAGTTCCCCATGTTATGTACATGTATTACTATTTATTTACTTACCATAGGGTATACTCATTTTTTATTTTTTCATGGATTTTGTCTGTGAAACGGCCAGAGCACAAACGTGCTCTTACACTTTACACATATACCAGCTTATGCTCCAGCTCATTTTCTTTGGTTTTACACATTATGTCAACAGCAGTTCCATTTTCTTATTGAAAAAAAAAAATTACATTTTACACCTGCACACAAGAGATGGGTGCAGAATGAAAGCACTATATAAGCAAGGAACATCATGATGTACCTACTGGTTGCTAGGCAACACCTGAAATTGAAAACTTTTATTCTTGAATTTTCTTTTTCAAACAAGTATCCTTTGACTTACCATTGCAGCGGTGAAAGGGATGTTGTCAATTAGAGATGAAGCTAAAGCTGAAACCCACACTACCAATATGATTGCAATTGCCAGTCTTTCATCCTCAGGAACAGCCTATTAAAGAAATTATTTATTTATTACAGAGACAATCTTAGTAGTGTAAGTAAAGCACTGTATAATTGTGAGTACAAGAAAACAGCTGTTGCTTGAAACACATTAAAGTGTGGTAATCAAAGCAATATTATAACTCTTATCTAGTAATTTTATATGTATTTGATTCATTAAAGCATGGGGCTGAATTTACATATGCCATATATTCTTTATTTTATTTTTGTAGTACGTTGGTCTAGTTGCAAAACTCCAAATTGATGAGGTTTTCTAAAAGTATTGTGATTGAGATTTGACATGCAATCCCCTGTTTAGATATCTTGCAAAGACCACACTGGAAATAAAAACAATAGTCGCCACCTTTTTTTGGTTAAACACTTTACCTCACCCCTCAAAACTTAAACTTTAAAAAAAATTTTGATCACCAGAAATGACATGGCTCTTTGAAATAAAAAAACAAAACAAAAACACCTTTTGGCATTTCGATTATGCACACCTTTAAGAACCTGTTGATATTTCTCCTCTTGTGAAGCTTACACCTTAGGCCGGTTTCACATTAGCGCTTTTTAAGCGCACGCACGGCCGGGGTTAGCTCCGCCCCCGAGCCAGCTCTCTGCCCGGCGTGCCCGCCCCTTGCTTGTAGCGCCGCCTACTAGCGGACAGCGGCGCCTGCGATCGGCGCACCCTATCTTTAGCATAGGGTGCGCAGATCGTGCGCAGGCCGTGCGCTAGTTGCGCTTTGACCTGCGCTGCGCACATTTGACTGTGCGCCGTGCGCGCCAAAATCCGAAAAGTTTGATTTTGGCGCGCACGGCGCACCGTCAAAAGTGCGCAGCGCAGGTCAAAGCGCAACTAGCGCACGGCCTGCGCACGATCTGCGCACCCTATGCTAAAGATAGGGTGCGCCGATCGCAGGCGCCGCTGTCCGCTAGTAGGCGGTGCTACAAGCAAGGGGCGGGCACGCCGGGCAGAGAGCCGGCTCGGGGGGCGGAGCTACCCCCGGCCGTGCGTGCGCTTAAAAAGCGCTAATGTGAAACCGGCCTAAGCTCTCTTCTTCAGTACACAAGATGCTCTAAAGTAACTTGATGGCATACAGCAGATTATCAAT